>NW_022437188.1:124038-148955 GCF_009761245.1 Sapajus apella
GGTAAAACAGAGATTAGAGTATCAGCTTCTATGGTTACCGTACAGCTTAAAATGAGGTAAACCTGTAGTGGGCTTTAAATAATAACGAATGCATCTTAAATGTTCTACAAAAGCTATTATTGTTATTGTCACTAAGGCACAAACTTGTAGCATACAGGAGTGTATTAGTCCATTTTCACACTGCTATAAAAAAATACCTGAAGCTGGGTAAATTATAAAGGAAAGTGGTTTAATTGACTCACAGTTCTACATGGCTGGGGAGGCCTCAGGAACTTATGACAGAAGGTGAAGGGGAGGCAAGGCACGTCTTAGATGGCAGCAGGAGAGAGTGAGAATGAGGAAGTGCCACAGTTTAAAACCATCAGCTCTGGCCGGGCTCGGTGGCTCATGCCTGTAATCCAAGCACTTTGGGAGGCTGAAGCAGGCGGATCACCTGAGGTCAGGAGTTCAAGACCAGCCTGGCCAACACGGTGAAACCCTGTCTCTACTAAAAATAGAAAAATTAGCAGGGCATGGTGGCGGGTGCCTGTAATCCCAGCTATTTGGGAGGCTGAGGCAGGAGGATTGGTTGAACCAGGCAGAGGCTGCAGTGAGCCGAGATCATGCCATTACACTCCAGCCTGGCGGACAAGAGCGAGACTGTCTTAAAAAAAAAAAAAAAAAAGGAAAATAAATGAATAAAACCATCAGCTCAGGTCAGTACTCACTATCATGAGAACAGCGTGGGGAACCACCCCCATGATCAAGTCACTTCCCACCATGTCCTTCCCTCAACATGTGGGGATTACAATTCGAGATGAGATTTGGGTGGGGACACAGAGCTGAACCATATCACTTGGGGAGTGGAGATGAGGGGAAGGAGTGGTATTCCAAAGTAGAAGTTATTGAGCTTCGTTGTTTCATGAGTCTTGTGTTATCCATTTTATTATTCTTTAGTGTGTGGTAAAGCTTCCTTTGAAATGCAGACTGATTTATCTGGGCCAGAGGACCCCAGGGGAGGTGAGGTAAATACCCACACCTGGGCAGAGCATTACAGGGAAAACAGCATCCCCTCTTTCCCCTGGGCACATGAGGTAGAGGCTGTGGGAATCAGGGTATTGCCAGGGTGATGAGGTTAGACTCGGGAACTGTAACCCCTCATTCCAGGTTCCCTGGAGCTTTTACTGCTGTGCTCCTGAGTCCCTCCAGCTGACTGCCCTCCTCCTAGGAAGCTGTTGACTGGGGAGGTCTGGATGTCAACGCCTTTCTCCACAGGATACAGCAAGATTACTGCAGAGCCAAGGCCCAACCCCATCCTTCCCCATGCATAGCTCTTGGTAACTCCCCCGACTTTTCTGTGTGCAACTTGTAAGCAGCTCAGCCTGGAGGAGGAGTTGGGGTTCTGACTTTCTGCAGCACCTGGGACAGGAAGGATCAGAGGAGCACAGAGCACTGACTACCTTACAGGTGTCACACATCATCCCATCTGACCCTCCAACAAGCGTATCAGGCTGGCATTATTCACCCCATTCTACAAAGCTCAGAGAAGTGAAGGGCGTTGCATGTGACATTTACCATCATCACTAGTATGTCCCTACTCACAGCAATTCTTTGCTCAAATCTCTAACTGCTGAGAGACTGAGTAAAACCCAGTCCTCACAATAGCCTGCAAAGCTCTGCCCTCGCCTCTCCTCTCTGACTTCCTCACTGCCCCTCTCTTGCTCACTCTGCTCCAGCCACAGTGGCCTCCTTGCTGGTCACTCCCGAACATGCCCAGCACAGTCCCATATTGCCGTCTTGCTCTGGCTCCCGCTGTGGCTATTTCCTTCCCCACAGAACACTCCTGCCTTCCTCACCGCCAAGTCTGGGCCCAAACCTCACCTCAATAAGGCTTGCCCAGACAGCCTTTGAAATTCTGTAAAGTGACTCCCACTTCTACCTGCCCCCCCTTACTTTTTGTGGCCTTGACCTTTCAACACACTACGTGATTTGCTTACAATACTTGTCGGTCTTGCCTTCACCAGAATGTAAGCGCTCTACAAAGGCAGAGGGAAGGCTATCTTGCTTTCTGATGTATACTCCAGCCTTTAGAACTGTCCGTGGTACTTAGCTGGTTTTTAATACCTTTGTGTCCGGCGACGGAAGGAATGAATGAATGGAGAGACCGAAAATTGCGGCCGGAAGCCTCTGGCCGGGTGCCCAGGGGCCGGGCGGAACGCTCTGGGAACTACATTTCCCATGAAGCTCTGGGAGCAGAGGGCCGCGGGGTCTGCCGGGAAAGGCTTACGAGCTTAAGCCAAGCGTTAAGGGGCGAGTATGGCCGTTCCGCGAGGTGAGCCATTGGCCGTGGTGTCGGCAAGTGTGGTGGGTGAGGCGCGTCCTGGGGACGAATCCTGGGATAGTCGGCCAGGTTGAGTCCACTCCTGGGGCTCTGCGGAAAGATGGTTGGGTGCCAGGCAGAGGAGGGGTCACCTGCAATGGGGATTGACCTCCGAGGGGAGGGGGCCTTCCAGACTGGGTGCCGTGGGATGGGTACCGCCCGCTCCCTCCTCGCCACCCGGCCTCAGGTCAGCACAAGGTCCTTGCTGCCCATCTCACAGCTGGGAACATCGAGGCCTGCAGCGGAGGTGGGTCTCGTCCAACAGCCTACAAACCCCTTATTTGACTCTCCCAAGTGAGCACCCCCAGCTCTTGCCTGGTTTCCCTGGACACTAAGGTGGGGCCTGAGGAGTGGAGCGGCAGCTGACCCTCTGTCTGTACCCCCAGTATTCCCACTTTCCTGTGCGGTGCAGCAGTATGCCTGGGGGAAGATGGGTTCTAACAGCGAAGTGGCGCGGCTGCTGGCCAGCAGTGACCCACTGGCCCAGATCGCAGAGGACAAGCCCTATGCAGAGGTGAGCCTCGGGCCCTATTTCAGCCTACTCTCCCCGCAGGTCAGGAGAAAGGGCCTGAGACAAGTAAGAATCTAGCTGGGAAGGGTGAGGCAGCAAAGAGGGAGGAGGCCCACTTGGCTCTTCAGGCTGATAGACTATCGTGGTACCACAAGAAGAGAGGTTTTATCATAATAAGCTGAGATTTCCAGCATTCTCCTCCCCCAACCACTCTTAGCACTTAGTGAATTTTAATTCCGCCATCTTTGACAATTAAGTTTTTTTACTTCGACTATTTTCTTTTGCATTTTTATTAACCTAAAATATTTATCCTGCCTATTTAGTGGAGAAAAAGCCAAAGCATAGGAAGGCTTTCACCTCTGCTTCTGAAACTGGAAGATGTATGTTAACCCCTCACAGGACCTGGGTCTGCTGCCTGTATGTCCATGATGGCATGAACATTTGTATTCAGACCTGGGAGGCCTTTCCTAGGACTCAGTTGCCCTGTGGGGAGCACAGCATAACCATTTGGGACAGGCCAACTCGGGGTGCCAGGTTTCTTCCCCCCCCTCCCAAATTTCCTGTTTTTCCAGTTGTGGATGGGGACTCACCCCCGAGGGGATGCCAAGATCCTTGACAACCGCATCTCACAGAAAACCCTTGGACAGTGGATTGCTGAGAACCAGGACAGCTTGGGCTCAAAGGTCAAGGACACCTTTAATGGCAACCTGCCCTTCCTCTTCAAAGTGCTCTCAGTCGAAACAGCCCTGTCCATCCAGGCACACCCCAACAAGGTAAAGGACAGAGTAGGGTGCAGAGGTCAGGGTAGAGTAAGGCTTATGCTGAGGCCCTCCCATGACTTTTACTGCCGCTTTTACCCCACCCACGCCAGGCTCCTGCCCAAGGCCAAATCCAGGCTGACAACTCCCAGTTTAGCTCTGCAAAGCCAGATGGTGGTGACACATGCAGCAACTAAGTCTAAGCAAACAGCTGACTGGCCGGTGCCAGGGGTTTCTCTAAGCTCATTCCAAGGGGCTTGTTCCTGGTCTTCCCTCACCTAGCCCAGGTCTATTCATATCTGCCATTTACTCATCTGCTTTCAGGAAGAGTTCAACTTGCAGGGCAGGGCAGGGCAGGTACCCTCAGCTCCACCCCATGGAGTCTCCCTACACAAGCCTGAGTCCTATCCTAAGTAATTGTGGATCCAAACTCCTTTTTGTTTTTTCTGAGATGGAGTCTCACTCTGTCACCCAGGCTGGAGTGCAATGGTGTGATCTCGGCTCACTGCTACCTCCTCCTCCTGGTTCAAGCAATTCTCCTGCCGCAGCTTCCCAAATAGCTGGGATTTACAGGCATGTGCCACCATGCCTGGCTAATTTTTGTATCTTTAGTAGAGACGGGGTTTCACCATGTTGGCCTGGCTGGTGTCAAACTCCTCAAGTGATCTGCCTGCCTCAGCCTCCCAAAGTGTTGGGATTACAGGCGTGAGCCTCTGCACCCAGCCAAAACGCCTTATTTCTAGATACACAAAGTAAGACCCAGAGAATGGAGGGATTTGCCGAAAGCCACACAGCTTGTTCATGTCAGAGCTTGGCCTGGTGTTTGGGTTTCCTGATTCACAGACCAAGCCTCTTAGAATCCACCCCAGCTGTCCCCTGGATTTGGCCCATTTCCCTACCCTGGGTAGGCTGAACTCCAAGTTTCTGCATCATGCTTTGACTGGGCTCCTTGCCAGAAGTAGGCAACCACTGCCATCCTGCGACTGAGGAGGGTAGAGAGCAAGGGCTGGGTAGCACTGGTGTCCCTGCTAGTTAATGGCTACCCTCACCGTCCTCCTCTTCCCCTGGCCACCCCACAGGAGCTGGCAGAGAAGCTACACCTCCAGGCTCCACAGCACTACCCCGATGCCAACCATAAGCCAGAGATGGCCATTGCCCTCACCCCCTTCCAGGGCTTGTGTGGCTTCCGGCCTGTTGAGGAGATTGTAACCTTTCTGAAGAGTAAGTTGGGCAGAATGCTGAGGGCATGTGTATTGGGCCAGGGATACCTAGGGAACCCAGATGATAGTAGGAACATTGGCGGAGAACAGAGGTCACATGTCACAGGCACTGAAGGGCCTCATGAAGCAGTTTTTGGAGCCAGTGGGCCAGACCAGGCTCAGGTGTGGTTGCCAAGGGCTGGTGGTGAGTGACTGGTTTCCACTGCAAAGTTTGCTTATCACTGCTGGCACTTTGGTTAGGGCTGGGATGGGAAGGCCTCTTCCAACTCCCTTCTTGTGTGGGTTCCATCTTACCATTCCTGATATGGGCCCTGGGCCTGGCCTTCCTGCAGAGGTACCCGAGTTCCAGGTCCTGATTGGAGGTGATGCAGCAACACACCTGAAGCAGAGCATGAGCCATGACTCCCAGGCTGTGGCCTCTGCTCTGAAGAGCTGTTTCTCCCACCTGATGAAGAGTGAGAAGAAGGTGGTAGTGGAACAGCTCAACCTGTTGGTGAAGCGGATCTCGCAGCAAGGTAGGCATGGTTATATTCTTGGGTGGGTGCCGAACTCTGGCCTGGGCTCCCCTGCAGATACCAGACTCTGGGAACAGGGTTCTCAACTCCTCTGCCCAAGTGGAACACTAGAAGGGGCCCAGCTTAGGTGACCTGCTGGCAACTTAGCATTGCTTTCCTAGTCTTTGTGGAGCCGGGCCCTTGGCTGAGTGCTGTTTCCCAATCAGTCATCTTCTCCAGATGGCTGGAGGCAGACTGGCATAGAAGACTTTTTTTTTTGAGACAGAGTCGCGCTCTGTTGCCCAGACTGGAGTGCACTGGCACGATCTCGGCTCACTGCAACCTCCACCTCCTGGGTTCAAGCAATTCTGCCTCAGCCTCCTGAGTAGCTGGGACTAAAGGCTCACACCACCATGGCTGGCCAATTTTTTGTATATTAGTAGAGACAGGGTTTCACCATGTTAGCCAGGATGGTCTCGATCTCCTGACCTCATGATCTGCCCACCTTGGCCTCCCAAAGTGCTGGGATTACAGGCGTGAGCCACCGCACCCGGCCAGCGTAGAAGACTCTTAGGATGCCTTCCACCTAGGCATTCTGAGATTTTCCCCAGCCTCACAGCTGCCCTCCATGTAGGGACTTGTATCTTGGAGCTAAAGAGGCAGGAAGGGGACAAGAGCATCCTCCCTCTCCTGGAAAGGCTTGATGCCTCCAGCGCTCAGTCGTTTGATCTTTCCTTTACCTGCTGTGTGCCTGACCCTGTGATAAGAAGAGTTCAGGAAATGACTGTGATGGGTGTGGTCATGTCACCCCAAAGGTGGGGAGTCAACACAAGCAGTAAGAATCACAAAGCAGAACAGACTCCCAGCAGTGAGCTTATGTGGCACAGGTGATGAGGTCTCAACTTCTTTCCCTGCTACCTTTGAGCCTTAGGGCATCATTTATTTTACCCACGCATATTTTTTCCTGTTCTCTGTGTGTGTGTGTGTGTGTGTGCGCGCTTTATTTTTTGAGACCTATTTTTTCCTGTTCAGTGTCTCTGTGTGTATGTGTGTGTATGTGCTTTCATTTTTTGAGATAGGGTCTTGCTCTGTTGTCCTAGGCTGGAATGCAGTGGCGTGATCTTGGCTCACTGCAACCTCTGCCTCCTGGGTTCAAGCAATTCTACTGCCTCAGCCTCCTGAGTAGCGGGATTACAGGCATGCACCACCATGCCCAGCTAATTTTTTTTTTTTTTTTTTTTTTTGAGACAGAGTTTCACTCTTGTTACCCAGGCTGGAGTGCAATGGCGCGATCTCGGCTCACTGCAACCTCCGCCTCCTAGGTTCAGGCAATTCTCCTGTCTCAGCCTCCTGAGTAGCTGGGATTACAGGCACGCGCCACCATGCCCAGCTAATTTTTTGTATTTTTAGTAGAGACGGGGTTTCACCATGTTGACCAGGATGGTCTCGATCTCTTGACCTCGTGATCCACCTGCCTCGGCCTCCCAAAGTGGTGGGATTACAGGCGTGAGCCACCGCGCCCGGCCAATTTTTTATATTTTAGTAGAGACGGGATTTCACCATGTTGCCGAGGCTTGTCTCAAACTTCTGAGCTCAGGCAATCTGCCTGCTTTTGCCTCCCAAAGTGCTAGGACTACAGGTATGAGCCACCATGCCAGACCCCCTGCCTCACTTTAAAGAAGCTGGCTGGGCGTGGTGGCTTATGCCTGTAATCCCAGCACTTTTGGGAGGCTGAGGCAGGTGGATCACTTGAGGTCAGGAGTTTGAGACCAGCCTGGCCAACATGGTAAAACCCCATCTCTACTAAAAATGCAAAAATTAGCCAGGCGAGGCGGAAGTTGCGGTGAGCCGAGATTGTGCCACTGCACTCTGGCCTGGGTGATACAGCAAGGCTCCATCTAAAAAACAAAAACAAAATTGGCCAGGCATGGTGGCGTGTGCCTGTAATCCAAACTACTCGGAAGGCTGAGGCGGCACGAGAAGCACTTGAACCTGGGACGGGGAGGTTAGAGTGAGTCTAGATGGCACCACTCTACTCCAGCCTGGGAGACAGAGCAGGACTGTCTTAAAAAAAAAAATTAAAAAATTAAAAAGCCTGTCCTTGCCACTCTACCCAGGCTGAGCTCATTTTCCCCTATCGTCTCCAGGGCACATTTTGGCCCTTGGCTCATTCTGCTTCATGCTGTCTGGAGTGGCCTAAGATGGCATTTGTATGGAGTGGAGTATCAAGCAAGGCTGGACCCCAAAGGGCTGAAGGTGTGGCCAGAAGGACAGGGCTACTTTGGCTTCTGGATTCCTGTGGGCAGGGAACTTTTCCCAGGACTCCCTGGCTAGGGTGGGGCTATGAACAGCACTGAGTATCCCCCTAAGTGACCTTGGGGTGCTCTGTGACCCTCAGTGGCTGCCGGAAACAACATGGAGGACATCTCTGGGGAGCTTTTGATGCAGCTGCACCAGCAGTACCCAGGTGATATCGGCTGCTTTGCCATCTACTTCCTGAACCTGCTTACCCTGAAGCCTGGGGAGGCCATGTTTCTGGAGGCCAATGTGCCCCATGCCTATCTGAAAGGAGGTGAGCCTCATTTCAGCAGTGAGCCCCATTGCCATCCCTGCTAGGCCCTGTTTCCCTATCTAGACAAAAGAGGGAGAAGGGTGGTCAAGGAGACCTCCAAGGACCACACAGCGCTGACCTCTGAGGGTTCCTGGGCGCAGCAGGAGACAGCTGGTAGGGATGATGAATGCATTTCACATTGAACATGGCTTGAATCCTGCCACCAAACCTGTGTCATGCTACTCTGATTTTAAGCCCTGCTAGCCAGTGTGGGAACCACGCTTTGAACCCAGGCTATACTGAATCCAAGCTGTTCTATTTCACAGCTTTTGCCTGTCTGTCCTCCCTATCCAGGGATTTTTACACTAAAATATGGATGTTGCCACGGAAGGATGCCACCTTTTGGCTGTTGGCTGCTTATCCACACATGCCTCATGCACAGGATGCTGTGCTAGAAGTTGGAGATGAGAGTTGGGGCTCCCCAACCCCCAGGGGTTAACATGACTCCCCTCTGACAATAGTGGGTGACCTGTCACCTGTTTTTGGTATTTGATTATCTTAGCCCCATTATCCCAGAGAATACAATTCATGGACGTTTTTGCCTAACTTGGCATGGGGTTCAAGCTCAGGTTAAGAGGCCCAGAGCTGGAGAGCCAAGTCATACTTCACCAGCTTAGCACATAACAACTGTCTCTCCAGACTGCGTGGAGTGCATGGCGTGTTCAGACAACACAGTGCGTGCTGGCCTGACACCCAAGTTCATTGACGTGCCAACCCTGTGTGAAATGCTCAGCTATACCCCTAGCTCCAGCAAGGACAGGCTCTTTCTCCCAACACGGAGTCAGGAAGACCCCTACCTCTCAATCTATGACCCCCCTGTGCCAGACTTCACCATTATGAAGATGGAGGTGAGTGAGGGGCCATGGCAGGTGTCCTTCGTGTGCCATGAAAATCTGGCAAGGGTCATGATGTGGAGGACTCCTGGGGTTGGGTTTCCTGTCAAGCCCACTTGGTGGGGGGTGGCCCAGGGCCTGCCCCCTCCTCCCTGTACCAGGGACCAGGCCTCCATGCTGAGCCTGGGTTGTGGGAGAAGATGGCAGAGCTCTCCCTTGTGCCCTGCGGACTGTCCTGGGCACATGAACTGATGAGAGCAGAGTCTAAGCTGCACTGCTATTGTTTTTCCCTGCCCAGGTCCCTGGCTCCATCACTGAATACAAGGTCTTGCCACTGGACTCTGCCAGCATCCTCCTGATGGTACAGGGAACAGTGACAGCCAGCACACCAATAGCCCAGACGCCAATCCCTCTGCAGCGTGGCAGCGTGCTCTTCATTGGGGCCAATGAGAGCGTCTCACTGAAGCTTACTGAGCCGAAGAATCTGCTGATATTCCGTGCCTGCTGTTTGCTGTAGAGGCCACAGCCTCCCTAGCTCTCCTCTGCCAGTCACCCTAAATTCCAGCCAGCCTCACCTCCTCAGGCTCAGCTCAAGCCCCCTTTCTTGCTCTGGACCCCTTAGGTACACCCTGGAAGAGCTGGGGTGGTGGAGGGAGCCTGAAGGTAGTGACTCCCGACTACACCTGAGCCAGGCTCTTGCCAACTCTGCTCTAGCCTATGGCTGCAGGCTAGCCGGCAAAATCTGTGACCCAGCATTAGCTCAGCATCTGTCAGAGCAAGAGGTCAGGTAATTTCCAAGAACAGTGTTCTTACCCTGGGACTACCCATTTCCTCAGCTGCAGAGGAGGGAAGGGAAAGGGCAGTCCTGTGGACTAACATTGTTTACACCCTCTTGTTCTGTCAAAGCAATTAAAAGTCACTTGTGTTGAGGCTGTGGGGTAATGAGCACTCAGCCTTTGGGGTACCTGTTCCTAAAATGGGCCGAAAGTGCCCTCCTTGCATGATGCCCCAGTTTTTGCTTTATTCCTACTTCACAGTTTCCTGGGGGTGGGTCAACTATACTCCAGAACACTTGTATGGGAAGGAGTGGAAGAGGAAGCCAGCTTCAGCCTCAGAGGCACAGCTTGCAAGCAGGCCTTGGGTCCTTCAGCCCTACAGAGAGAAGGTGGCTCAAAGGATACACCAATCATCAGTGCAAGATTCTTTGCTCCCGTTTTTCAATTGGCCCTAGAGCAGGGGTCAGCAAACCAGGCTGGCAGGCCAGTTCTGGCCAAACCTGTTCATTTATATACTGTCTGGCTGCTTTCAAGCCACAGGGGCAAAGTTGAAGAGTTGCACTAGACCGTATGGCCCGCAAAGCCCAAACTACTGATTGTCAACCCCTTCTCTAGAACATACTCAACTGTTGCAGATTACAGGGACTCAGGAACTGAACTAGCCAATTTTCATTGTGAGAAGAAGCCCAGTTAGCTTTCCTAAGCTGGCACGAAATACGTAAGAGGGAATCTCTCCCAATGCCCTGCTCCAGGGGTGGGACACACCTGCGAGAGGCTGTCGGCTGTCTGTCGCTGCTCACGTTTCTGACCTGCAATCATAGATACTGTCATCCGAGACTAATCAGTCTTAATCCACTGGCTCCTTCCTGTGAGGTAAAGGTTTAAATTCAAAGAAAAGAATCTTTCTGGGCTTCTGCCCACACTAGAGTTCCAGGAAACCACCTTCAAAAAATCTCCTGTGTTTTTTGCCTTCAAATTTTCTTCAGCTAAAAACAATAAAGATGAGCTGGAGGCCATGCACGGTGGCTCATGCCTGTAATCCCAGCACTTTGGGAGGCTGAGGCAGGTGGATCACGAGGTGAGGAGTTCGAGACCAGCCTGACTAACATGGTGAAACTGCATCTCCACTAAAAACAAAAATAAGCCGGGCGTGGTGGCATGCACCTGTAATCCCAACTTCTTGGGAGCCTGAAGCAGGAGAATCGCTTGAACCCAGGAGGCAGAGGTTGCAGTGAGCCGAGATCATGCCACTGCACTCCAGCCTGGGCAACAGAGCAAGACTCTGTCTCAAAAAAAAAAACAAAAAAGATGAGCTAGAAAAAGTCTGCTAAAGGGAACCCATTTTAGAGAAGTGACTTGTAAGGGCCTATTTCACTCATGCTGTCCAATGAAACAGGCCCGAAAGTGGTGCCCCCTGGGAAGAGCAGAAAGGGGAGGGAGTTTCTAGAAGGAATTGCTGTAGTAGACTATTAAGCTATTTCTTCATTTCAGGATATCCAGACCTTTCTTTAAAATCCTAATGCAACATAGACACAGCTCAACTAGTGTGATTGCATTTATTCTTATAAATGTACAGAGCTGTAGAGGTGCAAGCCAAGCATTTGGTAGAGTAGTACATAAACACCATATGGTACCACTCGTGTCTGGGAGGTGAGCCTGGACACACCCCTCTCCCCAGTAAACTGTCACCTGCAGAACACCCAGCACTCTGAATTAAGGCAGTTTGGCCCTGGGCACATTGGTGGTATTTTGGTATGTGGCTACTGGCCCTAAACAACTGACCGTTTCTACCATGCCTCACTGCATAATGTCCCACCAGGTCCCTCCAGCTTTTTCTACAGGGTAACACCCTCCTACATGGGACCCAGCTTAGAAACCTCTTCTTCAAGGACAGTTGCAGCTGAATATGCCAGAGTTGATACAACAGAGGGCCTTGGTTTTGGGGTCCTGCCACCCTCACCCCAGCAGCTGCTAAACACCCAGACTACTCTGCCCTGACCACCTCCGACAGAGACGTGGCTCTATACTTAGCTTCCACGGCCACCTCCCAGCAAGCGCTGGGTCCTTCCACCCACACCGCTGTCTTTACACTGTACTATGTTTGATCCCTTTCCACATGTGCACTTCACCTCTGCAGACACAAGGCCCCCATCTCTGTGGATGGTGAAGGGGGTCAGGATGGAGATGTTCGTGCTCCCCGCAGGCATCTGCACAAAGTGCTCAGAATATTAGCCACCTGCGTAGAGTTGCAGAGTCCCATTCCAGAACAGAGTAACCATCTGCCTCCTCTCCCCCAACCCCAAGTTGGCATGGCTCTGGTCTCTGTCCTGTCTTCCTGCCGTGATGCTGCTAGCTAAGAGAGTAAGTCAGCCCCCAGATACTGCATATTCCTCTCAAACTTCCACAGTTTGAGAAAAACACAAAGATGTCCATCAAGCACTCACAGGATTACCGTCGTGAGGACACTTGTCTGACAAATAACAAATAACGCCGTATCTTTTTATTAGACTTTCTCATCTTCCAGTCACCCCTTGTGGTAGAGCAAAAAGAGTGTGCTGTCTCTCCTATGCCTCCAGTGATCATAGAACACTGAGTAAAGCAAGAGACTGGATATTTTCCCATGTGGAACCTACACCCCAATCCCGACTACTGGGCTGGGAACCCTGTCTGTTCCCATTCAAAGCTCACCATGTGGGAGGACTGCTTGGGCCTGAGAGGTGGAGGCTGCAGTGAGCTATAACTGCACCATTGTACTCCAGCCTGGGTGACAGAGACCCTGTCTCCGATAAAACAAAGCAGAACACTCACCATGGTCCTGGGTGAGGCCAAAAAACGAAACAAAAAACACCTATTGAAAAAAATTCTAGAAAGAGGCTTGGTATACTGTGTAGCAAGAGACACTCGCCAATATGGGAGCAGGGGGTGCCACAGCAGAAATTATGCCTATTTCTGCTGTGTTTGGCCTGGGGGCTGAAAGAGGCTGTGTTACACCCAGAGGTCTGCTTAGAGCCCAATCCTGAGTATCCAATGAGGCCCATGCTGTGACCAGAAGAATCTGGCAATGGAATGGTCCACACCGGACAGAAGGGAGGAGGCCCTTTACGCTGACCGACTGATCTCAGCCAAGGGCCTAGGAGCTGGCCTAGGTCTTCGTTCCCATTCCTGTCTGTAAGCCTCAGTCTAGGACAAAGCCCACACTGCTCTATACCCACTCACCCATTGCTACTTTTCAAAAGTTTAAAAAGCGAAACAAATAGGAAGGCACTGGACTGCTCTCCTGTAGCTCCCTCTGCTGGTATTAACAAAAACTGCAATCTTCTGGGGCCAGCCCCAGTACCTTCCACCCAATCTTTAGCTCAAAGACTGGGAAAGAAATAAGCCCAGACCAAGGAAATACAAATAAATAAATATGAACATGTTGAAGCAGCTTTTCTCTAACTAGGGAAGGGCGAACCAGAGTCACTAAACTCACCCAGACAGTTGGACCAGTTGGGGATGCCCCAGGTCCAGGGATTCTGGAAGCCAGGATCATGCTGTGTCATTAAGCAACTTGCTATCCCTGTCATAGACAGGTGCAGCCTGAAGAGGGACAAAAGGACTCACTTTATGCTCTCTTGAAGGTCACGCCTGCAACCCGTCTTAGAGCCAGGAAGAACAGGGCAAATGGAATTTCTCGAACTGCTCTCAAAACAGTTAACCTCTTTTTTGGATTGCCAGCTATATAAGCATAAAGTGCTATTTTCTGCCTCCATACAACATTACCTAGCCCAGCCTGGCACAAGAGCTCTTTGTGCCTCCCTGAAGCACCATGACAAATACCAGTCAAGCTGTCTGCAACTGTTTTCCTTAGTTACCTTTGTCACCCACCACAAGAACCAGAATTCCTCTGTCCTGCCCTTATTAAAGTGGCTTCTCCAAACTCTGCTCCAGCAGCAGAAGAAATCTGCAGAATCCTACCTATCACCCCACAGCCCAGATGGGGGCCTCTGGCCTGAGAAGCAACAGGTAAGGACTACCTGCAGGTCACTTTCTAGGGGTCAGTGACCCCAGTGCTCACTGCACTCTGTGAGCTGAGTGGCCAACAGGGCTCTGTAGGCCTCATGGTGAACAGGGCCCATTTTGGAGGGTAATGTCTACTGGAGGGTACAGGAGGAAGAGTCCCCAAGACAGCACCAGCAGCAGGAGCACGTTGAAGAAGCCATGGGCTTAGGGGGGATGAGGTCTAAGTCCTCGTCATCTGGAATCTCATCCAGGTGATACCCATCCTGAAGCAGCTGCCGGCTCACATCCTGGTTCACCTGCTAAGAGAAGGAGAAGAGGGAACTATAGGCCAAGATGCAAAGCAGAAATAACCGCTACCCAAAAGACAGGCCCACATTCCCTTATCAGGGCTTCCTGTCCACGCCCACTCCCCGCCTGCCAGGCCAACCCCACAATCCCTAGACTACAGGACAAAGTGCCACTTTCTCCTACCTGTGCCTCAGCCAGCAGTAAGCCTTAGTACTGTCCAGGCTTCACTGTCACTGACCCCAGGGGATCTCTTCTCACTAAATCCTGAGGCATTCATATAAATATCAAGTTCCCAACTATGTGTGAAAATCAGTGCCCTGACTGTTCCCATGGGGAGCCCAGACTAGTCTCTATCAAGGCTGAAGAATATGGGATAAAGATCACAGAACAATGGGCTAGCATAGTAGAACATGGGCTACGGTGGAAGGCTGTGGTGAGCAGCTTTGTCTACACACTGCTGGTTAGACTTAGACTTATCCTTTGATGCTAGCAGAGCTGGGTCCCTGCAAAGTGAAATCTGTTGGTTGGTTTCATCAGTTCACTGAGCATATAAAGAATAAGTAAGGCTGGGGAAAGTGTAAGACTTCCTCTTAGACACAATCTTTGACACTCAGACATTTAAGGAGGACACAATTTGCAAACTGCCTCTATTCTGTGGCAGAAACTCAGATTAGCCAAGATTTCCAGGATAATAAGAAAAACCAGTGGTGTAGGCCAGGTGTGGTGGCTCACGCCTGTAATCCAAGCACTTTGGAGGCCAAGGCGGGCAGGTCACCTGAGGTCGGGAGTTCAAGACCAGCCTGACCAACATGGTGAAACCCTGTCTTTATTTAAAACAAAACAAAACAAAACAAAACAAAAAAAACAGTGGTGTAGAGTCAGGTCCCCAGGGCTTTCACCTCTGTCAAAGGGAATGAGCTGTCAACACGACTTTGCATCCCTGGGTTTCTATCTGGGACACACTCCAGAAAAATGGCCACATGGCTATCCCAGTAGTGTTGTAGCCTGAGTTTTCACAGATGGAGCAACTGAAGAAACAGAAGTTGTTTAGTGTGGAAGAAAGCAAGCTTGGTGGAGAATGGGCAGGGGAGAGACAGAAATGCTGACCTCAGAGAGACTGGAGTTGCTGTGTGACACTGGAAAGCAGGACAAGGACCAATGGACCCAGGCTGCAAGAACCATTTCGGATTAATAAGGAAGATCTATCTAAGAGCTACTCAAACTTGTGTGTATGTGTGTGTTGAGGGAAGGGTGGGCAGCAAGGCTTCTTGGAGGTCATGTGTACCCAGTTACAAAAAAACATTCAAGTACAGACTAGTAAACACTTAGCTAGATTCTATCAAAAAGATTCCTTTCCTAAAAAAAAAACACAAAAAACAAAAAAATAAAAATAACAACAAAAAGAAAACAACAACAAAAAAACAAACAAACAAAAAAAGATTCCTTTTCTAAGCTGTGGCCTAGGAGACTTTAGAGTCTTATTTTAGGGTCTTGCTATATTGCCCAGGCTGGTCTTGAACTCCTGGGCTCAAGCAATCCTCCTGCCTCAGCCTCCCTAGTAGCAGCTTACATGACTTTTGAGATCATTTCCAGCCGTGAGTGTATCTGGTCTCCTGGATTCTCAACAGCCCTCCTTAGTCACCTACACCTCCACAGGGGGAAGAGGGCAGAGTGGAAGATTGTAGAACAGACCAGAAGTCTGGCACAGTGCTGTGCTCACAGCGGGCACCAAACAAGCATTTGGCAGTGGTGGTAATGCTGCCTGCCACCTGGACCTGCGCAGAAAGGTGCTCTGGACTTGCCTCTGCAGAGGAATACCCGGAGGAGTATCTGGATTCCAGCTCCCCATCACTAGGAGAAACGGAAAAGAGTCAGTTTAGGGAGGCACTGTGGAGCACGGCTGTAAATCACAAGGTTGAGAGCATGCAAAGGCATCTGGAAGACTTGTGAAGCAAAAGCCACACACAACAGAACTCAAGCCCAGAACAGGCCTTGAGTAATAGTGGTTCCCTCAATTGGTTCTGGCAGGGACAGGGTCACTCTCACTAACAATGCAGACATAATAGGGCAGGATGATCCCCCAGACATTGGTGCTCCAAATTCTAGAGCGGCATGATTACCTATGAGTCTTCTAACCAAGCCATCCTGGGAAGGGATATTGCTCAGAAGAGAACAGCCCTGGAATATACATGAAGGGCCTTGGAGGAGACAGGGAACAAGCAAAGACATCAAGCGATCTTCAGTTCCATCTAAGGTGCTTTGCGAGGGTGTATTTCCAAGGCAAGCACTCACCTGTCAGAGTCGAGGGACACCAGGTTTTCATCTGGACTCTGGCTAAGAGCAGTATAGCCCTTGTTAAACTTCACTGACCTGAAGGGAGATGGGGGAGAAGAGACCAAGCATAGATGAAAGCATAGGCATTTCACAGGGGAAGCCAGAGCCCTCACTCTGAAGGAAAAGGAATTGACTGCACTGCTGACTTGCCTTCTCCCGGTCACAGCCACCACTGCCTGCAGCTCCACGTCTCCATGTACCTGGCTACAGCACCTTAGAAGGTATATGTCCTCTTTTTTTTTTTTTTGAGACAGAGCCTGGCCCTGTCACCCAGGCTGGAGTGCGGTGGTGTGACCTCGGCTCACTGCAATCTCTGCCTCCTGGGTTCAAGTGATTCTCCTGCCTCAGCCTCCCGAGTAGCTGGGACTACAGGCGTGCCCAGCTAATTTTGTATTTTTAATAGAGACAGGGTTTCGCCGTGTTGGCCAGGCTGGTTTCCCAACACTTGACCTCAAGTGATCCAACCACCTTGGCTTCCCAAAGTGCTGGAATTATAGTTGTGAGCCACCGCGCCCAGCCTGTATTCTACTCCTCCCATAGCTCTTGGGAAAAAGCACACTTCCCCTTTCCTGAACCAGGAAAAGCCCCCTCTTCCCACATACTTAATCAGAGGACGCAAAAACTGCAAGTCTTTGGGCAAAGGATTCGGGTTAACTCTAACATTCACTTCTCTGAGTTTCAACCCTCATCTGTAAAAGGGGGCACTGAATAAGGTTCTAATCAGCTCCGAGTTTACTATTCTGTTACAAACAAACGAAAACAGGTCTAGCCGTTCCCACACTCCTCTTCGTCATTCTCCTCCCTGAAGAGGAGGAGAATGATAGCAAATGAGCCTGTGCACTCACAGATCTCCCTTGCTCCGAAGCCCTTTCCCTGATCCTATCACATCCTTAAAGGAAAAGAGGAGATTGTTCCTCTTCCCATTTTAAAGATAGGTTGCATCAGGGGAATCGCTAGCTCGGCCTTAAACCAGAGCACCCTGTCTCCCGTCCTGGGGATTAAGGCCTTCTCTACAGCTGTTGGCACAGAGGAGGTAGCGCCTGCTGAGACCTTTTCCCTGAAGAGTCTGGCCGGTTCGGCGAGGCCCCCAGCATGCCTTTTCTCCGCAGAACGGCCTTGGCCAGGTCCCGGTGCTTCTCTGGAAGTTAAAGGGCCCGGGTCAGCCGGTCTTCCCCACTCCGCCGCGTCTCCCGAAGGCTTGGAGGCCGCTCTTTCCGAAAGGATTTTGAGGGGCGGAAGCAGGCTGCAGCTAACGCCTTCTCTCCGGGGCCGAGGCCCAACGGAGCTCCGAAGCCCGCCCCGGGTACGTGGCAGCCCGCCCAAGGACAGACCACCCCCGACCATCGGACCACACTCACGCAGCTTGGCTTGAATGGAGGGTGCGCGCGCCACCATGTATGGACCCCGCTTCTCCACGGCCGCGGGGGTGCGTCCCCCCAGCCGGAGGACTCTGTTACCGATCTGTCCGGAGGGTGGCCTGGCAGCTCCCGGCGCGCGGTCCCGAGCCCCGCTGGCCGGGGATCCCGGGGTAGACACCCGCACCGCGTGCCCGCTGGGCTCCGCGGTCGCCATGGCCGGGCCCCGCCCTGCCGAAAGGTGCCACCCCGCCCGTGGCAAACGAGCTACCAGCCGAGGGAAAGGGGAGACTCTTTCAGCAAGATGGAGACGCGCAAGCGCGGACCGTCCCCTTCCGGAGCTCTCCGTGTCGGTAGTGTGGGGACTTGGGCCAAAAGTTCCGCCCTTCTTTCCAGGGAACGGGGCAGTTCCGGTCTAGCCTTTGGAGTTCGCTGCAGATCTTGTAGGCGGCTTGAGTCTGGTGATGATTAGGCTCAATTCTGTCTCTACTGGAAATTAAATACTGATATTGTTGTGGGGCTGCGCGTGTGCGTCGGTCCGGCGCTCACGGTTTCAGTACTCACGCTCGCACGGACGCTCTCTGCTTCTCGCAGTGTCTCCTTGGGGGTCTTCCCACATCTGGACCTGCCAAAGAGCGGACTTGGGTTGAAGAGTTATACGATGACAAGAGTTATCGGCGACCTTTCCTAGAAAAAGAAACGCTCCAGGCGCGGCTGCTCGCGCCTGTAATCCCAGCACTTTGGGAGGCTAAGGTGGGTGGATCACAAGGTCAGGAGTTCAAGACCAGCTTGGCCAACATGGTGAAACCGCGTCTCTACTAAAAATACAAAAATTAGCCGGGCATGGTGCCGGGCGCCTGTAATCCCGGCTACTCGGGAGGCTGAGGCAGAGAATTGCTTGAACCTGGGAAGCAGAGGTTGCAGTGAGCCGAGATGGCGCCACTGCACTCCAGCCTAGGCGACAAAGCGAGAGTCCGTCTCAAAAAAAAAAAAAGAAAAAGAAAAAAGGAAACAGGCCCCAGATGTCAAGAAACTTGTGAAGGTGACACATCTAGAGGCAGTGCCTACGTTGATCCATCTGACGCCAAACCCCTCCTTCTTTCCAACACCAAGAAGTGCGTGACTTTGGACAAGATCTGACCCTCTCTAGGCCTCAGTTTCCACATTTACAAATAGAACCGGCCGGGCCGGTGGCTCAGGGCTATAATCCTAGCACGTTGTGAGGCAGAGGCAGTTGGATCACCTGAGGTCAGGAGTTCGAGACCAGCCTGGCCAACTTGGGGAAACCCTGTCTCTACTAAAAATACAAAAATTAGCTGGGTGTGGTGGTGCGTGCATGCCTGTAATCCCAGCTACTTGGGAAGCTGAGGCAGGAGAATCACTTGAACCCAGGAGGCAGAGGTTGCAGCGAGCCAAGATGGTGCCATTGCATTGCAGCCTGGGCAACAGAGTGAAACTCTGTCTCAAAAATTAAAATTAAAAATAGAACCAATGTCACTACTCATTGTACAGCAAGGCAAATAGGCATTGAAAAGGAGGGTGGAAGTGCACTCAGACTGTGTGTGGTAGGCTATATGTCAGGGCTCTTGACTTCTCCAGCCCCAAGGGATGTTCTTGTGGCTGGCTGGAAAGAACTCCAGATCCTTGTGAAACTGCCAAATCTCATGAGGCTGTCCCTTGACTAACTTATTGGCCTCAATAGGGTAGGTCAACAGAGTGCAACCTCCAAGCTCCCAGGGCCATGCAGACCGTTGGCAGGCATTACACGTTGGGCAAGAGAGGTGAAAAGGAAGAATTTAGGGCTGAAGTGTTTCAAAAATCAGAAACACAAAGGAATCCTTACCATTCTGGTAGATTACCCCCACTCCCCATGATCTGTTAGACTGTTTTTGCCTCCAGAAGCAGAAGGTTCATATGGCTCAACTTAGTATTTAATTATTATAACCTCCCAATGATGCCAGTAGTTATTCTTGTTAAACAAATGAAGCTTTGACTTGGTCAAGTTTGCCAGTTAAGTGATAAACCTGGAATTTGTACCCAGTTCCCCGTGGACTCCAAAGAAATAGTTTTCTGGCTGGGCGCTGAAGCCCACATTTGTAATCCCAGCACTTTGGGAGGCTGAGGTGGGTGGATCACCCGAGGTGCAGAGTTCAAGACCAGCCTGGCCAACATGGTGAGCCCCCTCACCCCCATCTCTACTGAAAATATGAAAATTAGCCAGCGTGGCAGCGGGCGCCTGTAATCCCAGCTACTCAGAAGCACGATAATTGCTTGAACCCAGGAGGCAGAGGTTGCAGTGAGCTGAGATTGGGCCACTGCCCTCCAGCCTACACAACAGAATGAGACTTTGTCCCCAAAACAAACAAATAAACAGAAAACCCTCAAATAAGTGGTTTTCTCCGGGTTATGCTGATGGGGATTTCACCAAGGGCCAAAGAAAATGTGATTTAAACCAGCAGTGCCCAACCTTTTTGGCACCAGGGGTTGGTTTGGTGGAAGACAATTTTTCTACAGGGTGGAGACATGGTGGGTGGTGTCGGGATGATTCAAACACATTACATTTATTGTGCACTTTTTTTTTTTTGAGATGGAGTCTCACTCTGTCGCCCAGGCTGGAGTGCGGTAGTGTGAATTTAGCTCACTGCAACCTCTGCCTCTCGGGTTCAAATGATTCTCTTGCCTCAGCCTCCTGAGTAGCTGGGCTTACTGGCACCTGCCACCACACCTGGCTAATTTTTTGTATTTTTAGTAGAAAAGGGGTTTCACCGTTTTAGCCAGGATGGTTTCCATCTCCTGATCTCATGATCCGCCTGCCTCAGTCTCCCAAAGTGCTGGGATTACAGGCATGAGCCACCGTGCCCGGCCATATTGTGCACTTTATTATTACTACATTCCAATATATAATGAAATAATTATACAACTCATCATAACTTAGAATCAGTGGGAGCCTCAAGCTTGTCTTCCTGCAACTAGTCCCATCTGGGGGTGATGGAAGACAATGACAGATCATCAGGCATTAGATTCTCATAAGGAGACCACAACCTAGATCCCTTGCATGTGACGTTCACAATAGGGTTCATGCTATGAGAATCTAATGCCGAGGCTGATCTGACAGGAGGCTGAGCTCAGGTGGTAATGTGAGCGATGGGGAGCTGTTGTAAATATTGATGAAGCTTCGCTTGCTCATGGACCAGTATCTATCCATGGCCTGGGGCATGGGGACCCTTGACCTAAACCCACTTAATGTCACAAAATCACTAAGAACTTGTAGCACAGATGTGAGAGCCTTCACGCACGCTCCTTCCAATCTTCCATCAATAATACTGTTAACTGCTTAGTGATTGAACATAGACCCTGAAGCCAAATTACTTGCTCTGTCACCTACTGGTAAATTATTAAACCTCTTTATGTCTGTTTCTTTCTTTCTTTTTTTTTTTTTTGAGATGGAGTTTCACTCTTGTTACCCAGGCTGGAGTGCAATGGCACGATCTCGGCTCACCGCAACCTCCGCCTCCTGGCTTCAGGCAATCCTCCTGCCTCAGCCTCCTGAGTAGCTGGGATTACAGGCACGCGCCACCATGCCCAGCTAATTTTTTGTAGTTTTAGTAGAGACGGGGTTTCACCATGTTGACCAGGATGGTCTCGATCTCTTGACCTCGTGATCCACCCGCCTCGGCCTCCCAAAGTGCTGGGATTACAGGCATGAGCCACCGCGCCCGGCCTTTTTTTAATTTTAATTTTTTAAAGACAGGGTTTCACCATGTTGGTCAGGCTGGTCTTGAACTCCCGACCTCAGGTGATCCGCCCGCCTCAGCCTCCCAGAGTGCTGGGATTACAGGCGTGAGCCACCGTGCCTGGCCTATGTCTGTTTCTTTAGCCAAGTGGAGATAAGAGAACCTACCTAATGGAAGTGGAATAGTGAAGTTCAGTTGTAAAGTGTTTAGAATGGCACCTGGCATATACTAAGTGTTCAAGAAATGTATGCTATTACCTACACAGTATTTATACAGTATTACAAGGATTTAGTGTTAATTTTCTCATTTGACTTTACACTCCCCAAGGGCAGACTGCCTTATTCACTTTTTAACATAAGGTTATAGTAATAAATATTTGTTGAATTAATATCCTATTTCTAGTCAGGCGTGGTGGCTTACAAGCCTGTAATCCCAGCACTCTGGGAGGCCGAGGTGGGTGGGTCATTTGAGGTCCGGAGTTCAAGACCAGCCTGGCCAACATGGTAAAACCCTGTCTCTACCAAAAATACAAAAATTAGCCACATGTGGTGGTGCACACCTGTAATCCCAGCTACTCAGGAGGCTGAAGTGGGACAATCGCTTGAACCTGGGAGGTGGAGGTTGCAGTGAGCCGAGATCACGCCACTGCACTCCAGCCTGTGTGACAAAGTGAGACTCCATCTCAAAAAGTAAAGAAAAGAAAAAAAACCCAGTATTCTATTTCCCCTCTTAACTTTTAGTTAACTAGTATCATAGAACTTCGGGGCTGGAAGAGATCTTAGAGATTATATAAATTCATTAATGAAATTGTGATCTTGTGATAGTTGTGTTCAGTGATCTTGGCCTGGATGTGGGCAGTTCCCTTTTCCACTTAGGAAATTATGTTCACTAGGACTCACGCCTGTCATCCCAGCACTTTGAGAGGCCCAGGCGAGTGGATTCAAGAGCAGCCTGGGCAACATGTTGAAGCCCCATCTCCACAAAAAATAGAAAAATTAGCTTGGCATGGTGGTGTGCGCCTGTGGTCCCAGCTACTTGGGAGTCTGAGGTGGGAGGATCACCTGAGCCCAGGAGGTTGAGGCTGATCTGACAGGAGGTGGAGCTGCAGTGAGCTGTGATCACACCACTGCACAGCAGCACAGATGATAGTGAGACACTGTCTCAAAAAATGAATAACTTAAAAAAAAGAAATTATGTTCACTAGGAACCTGAGAAAAATAAATACCCCCCCCACACACATACACACACAAAACCCAACCAACTCCCTATGTTGTAAGGAGATGAGACTCCAGAACAAGAATTGCCACAACAGAAAGGGCACAAAGCCCTCTTCCTTGCCCCTGCTACTCAGACCTCAACCCAGTGCTTGTACTGGCTGCCCTGCTGGGCCTGGGGCTCCTCAGCTCCTCCATTCAGCGTAGCTTTACACATCTTTATTCATTGCAGGTGCTATGCTGGGTCCTGCAAACCTAATGATGACAAATAAGGCATCTCCCAGTTCCCAGTCTTGTTTCTTTGTTATTGGGGGGTGGTGAATCCTTGGGGAGAGATTGGCTGTCGGGAGCAAGGACTACTACCCTGGCTTCTGGAACCCTCTTGGGCACTTACTCTTTATCCCTGGCTCTATTTTTTTTTTTTTTTTTTTTTTTTTTAGGCGGAGTTTCGCTCTTGTTGCCCAGGCTGGAGTGCAATGGCGCGATCTCGGCTCACCGCAACCTCCCCTCCTGGGTTCAGGCAATTCTCCTGCCTCAACCTCCTGAGTAGCTGGGATTACAGGCAAGCGCCACCATGCCCAGCTAATTTTTTGTAGTTTTAGTAGAGACGGGGTTTCACCATGTTGACCAGGATGGTGTCGATCTCTTGACCTCGTGATCCACCCGCCTCGGCCTCCCAAAGTGCTGGGATTACAGGCTTGAGCCACTGCGCCCAGCCTATATCCCTGGCTCTAAATCATAGGAATCCCACCTATTCCCTAAACTTTCTTGATCCTGGGACAGATACATCTCCATCGTCAGTTGAGAATTCTAGTTCTGCTGTTCACTGGAGCTAAACCCCTTTACATAGGCAAGTGTCTGGAGTTAAACATTAAAAGGGACGGAAAACAGTGATTTTTTTTTTTTTTAATCCAGCTACTTCCCTTTCAAGCTCTCTTCTCATGTCAGAAGCCACTGTCTCACCAGGTTGTGGCCTCTAGCCCAAGGAACATTATTGGTAGAGCACAGATAACTGACAGATGGAACCTACGAATCTGCAGGTCCTTCTGGGTTCCCAGCTCACCAGCCCCACCTTTGTCCTCCCATTAGTTACATGCAAGGTATGGCCCTATCGGTGGAGGGCTGCTGTGGTTTACGTACGGTTTCTTTGCCCCCACCAAACCTCATGTTTAAATTTGATCCCCAGTGTTGGAGGTGGGGCCTAACAGGTGGTATTTGGGTCATGGGGGTGGATCCCTCACGAATACATTAATACCCTCTCTGAAGGTGAGTAAGTTCTTATTCTATTAGTTCCTGAGAGAGCTAGGATTTTTTAAATATCAATTTTATATATATAGTGGGCCATAAAAACTATTTCTGCTTTCAGCTGGACACAGTGGCTCATGCCTGTAATCTTGGCACTTTGGAAAGCTGAGGTGGGTGGATCACGAGGTCAAGAGATCGAGACCATCCTGGCTAATGTGGTAAAACCCCATTTTTACTGAAAAATACAAAAATTAGCTGGGCCGCGGTGGCATGCTTCTATAATCCCAGCTACTAGGAAGGCTGAGGCAGGAGAATCACTTGAACCTGGGAAGCAGAAGCTGCAGTGAGCTGAGATGGTGCCACTGCACTCCGGCCGAGCAACTGGAGACTCCATCTCAAAACAAACAAACAAAACAAAAACTATCTCTGCCTTCTTGAAGTATGGATTTAGCTGAGGAGACAAATAACCTATAAAAATCGCAGTGGAAATTTATTAGTCATAGGGATAGTCTTAGGTATATGGGTAGAGATATGTATTTATGTGTGAATATGAATTATCTGTACAGATATATAACTAGGCATTGTCACATAAGATGATGTGACCACACACACACACACATATATGTGCTGAGAGTGAAAGAGAGGGAATTCAGCCACATGGTGTAGGTTGGTTAATTCCTTAGATAGATGAGAAGCAGGCAGGTCTGTGCTGAGCTGTGTTGTCAGTGAAGGTCACACTTGGAGGTAACATTGAAGCTGATTCCTCAATAGGAAAAAGAGCCAGGAAGGAGGCATGTGGAGACCCAGACAGGGTCGAGAAAACGCAGGTCCCAGAAAGGTCTCAGCCTGTTCTTCAGAAAGTAGTGACCACTTTGTCGATAGGGTGTAGGGGGAGGCAGAGGAGGTGGTGGAGCAGAGATTCAGGGCCTGGGTGGATTCAGAATAGGTCAGGATGAACTGACCAGGAAAAGGTGGCCTCATCATCTTGAGAGAGCTAGTTATTAAAGAGGCTGGTATCTCCCCTTCCTCTTGCTTCCTTTCATCAAGTTTCTGCTCAAGCCTGCCCCACTCTTCCACTCATGAGTGGAAGCAGCCTAAGGCTCTCACCAGAAGCTAAGTAGATGCCAGTTCCATGCTTCTTTTTCTTTTTTTTTTTGAGACGGAGTTTCGCTCTTGTTACCCA
>NW_022437188.1:149055-154391 GCF_009761245.1 Sapajus apella
CACCGCAACCTCCGCCTCCTGGGTTCAGGCAATTCTCCTGCCTCAGCCTCCTGAGTAGCTGGGATTACAGGCACGCGCCACCATGCCCAGCCAATTTTTTGTAGTTTTTAGTAGAGACGGGGTTTCACCGTGTTGACCAGGATGGTCTCGATCTCTTGACCTCGTGATCCACCCGCCTCAGCCTCCCAAAGTGCTGGGATTACAGGCGTGAGCCACCGCGCCGGGCCTCCATGCTTCTTATATAGCCAAAAGAACTGTGAGCTAATAAACTTTTTTAACTGTTGTTAAGAGATGGGGTCTTGCCCTGTTGCCCAAGCTGGAGTGCAGCGTTGTGATCATAGCTCACTGTATCCTTGAACTCCTGGGCCTAAGCAATCATCCCATCTCACCTTTCTGAGTAGCTGGGACTATAGGTGCCTAACACTGTACCCAGCTAGTTTTAAAATTTTTTGTAGAGATGGGGGTCTCTGTTGCCCAGACTGGTCTCAAACTCCTAACCTAAAGCGATCCTACTGCGTTGGCCTCCCAAAGCACTGGGATTACAGGCATGAGCTACTGTGCTTGGCCCCTTGACTTTATAAATTACCCAGCCTCGGCCGGGTGTGGTGGCTCACGGCTGTAATCCAAGCACTTTGGAGGCCAAGGCGGGCGGATCACCTGAGGTTGGGAGTTCAAGACCAGCCTGACCAACATGGTGAAACCCCGTCTTAAAAAAAAAAAAAAAAAAATTACCCAGCCTCAGGTATCCCTTTACAGCAACATACTCAACCGGTTAAGACAAGAAGACAAGGGCCAAGCCCAGGACAGTTGTCACTTTTGGTGTTCAACCAAGCTTCTCCAATGCAGGAAAATGGCAAACTAAACAATGCTACTGCAAGATGTGACTACAGACTAATAGAATGTGCTGCTAAGGACAAGCTCTCTTCTGCTTTCCTAATTTAAAAAAAAAAAAGGACAAGCTCTCTGTCATCCAGTTAAACAAACAGCCAGGAAAAACTGCAATGATAGTTAGCAAAGCTTAGAAGACAATGGCTAGGCTTAAGCCATTTTCCCAAGCACAACCAAAATGATTGTTAACAAATAGGACAGAATCTGCTAACTTTTCATTCTTGTTATATCCCTGTAGCTCCCATTTTCAGATAAGGAAACCGAAGCCACAGGAAGGGTGGGCAACTAATATAGTCATATGGCTGTTACGTAGTAGTCTGGGATTTGAACACAAGTCTGAATCCAAACCCCATTTTCTCATCTTACTGCTACATTATGCTGCCTTCCATCAGCTGGTAGGCATGTCACAAAAAGACACGAGGACAAACTGACATCATGTCCCTCCTGAGGGGATACTATCGGAATTTCACATATTTTTGCCAAAAATGTTTAGCTAGATTTTAATACTTAGGAAACAGACACATGTAGATTATAGGACATTCTACAATACAACTGGACTCTTCAGAAATATAAACTGTATGTATTTGATGCTAAACTTCTTGAAATAAAACAGAATTGTGTTTATGTAGGAGGCAAAACTTTTTCTCAGTTTTTGCTGAAGTGTTCCCGGGTGAAGTGATGTGTGTAGATATATAAACAAATGTGACAAACTATTAATTGCTTTGAAATTTATTAAAACAAAGTATAGGAAACAAAAAAGCTAGAGACCCCATCCTGTTAAGGTAGAAGCCCTGTCCATCCAAGTGAAGCTGTGGAAGGATCCTCATACTTAACATCTACTACTTTTATTTATTTTTTTTTTTTGAGACGGAGTCTCACACTGTTGCCTGGGCTGGAAAGTAACAGCATGATCTCGGCTCACTGCAACCCTGGCCTCCCAGATTCAAGCAATTCTCCTGCCTCAGCCTCCTGAGTAGCTGGGATTACAGGTGCCTGCCACCATGCCCAGCTAATTTTTTGTATTTTTTCTTAGTAGAGACAGGGTTTCACTATGTTGGCAACGCTGGTCTCGAACGCCTGACCTTGTGATCCACCCACCTTGGCCTCCCAAAGTGCTGGGATTATGGGTGTAAGCCACCGTACCTGGCTCATCTACTTCTTTAGGTAGAGCTAGGATCCATCAAGTACCTACTTTCTTTTCTTTTCTTTTTTTTTTTTTCTTGAGATGGAGTTTTACTCTTGTTGCCCAGGCTGGAGTGCAATGGCATGATCTCGGCTCACTGCAAACTCTGCCTCCCAGGTTCAAATGATTCTCCTGCCTCAGCCTCCTGTAGATGGGATTACAGGTGCCCACCAGCAAACCCAGCTAATTTTTTATATTTTTAGTAGAGACAGTTTCACCATGTTGGCCAGGCTGGTATTGAACTTCTGACCTCAGGTGATCCATCCACCGCAGCCTCCCAAAGTGCTGGATTACAGGCATGAGCCACCACGCCCGACCAAGATGTACCTACTTTCTCCAGCACAGCAAAAGAATTGACTCAATTTACCTAATGGGTGTGTGTGTAAGGGGGAAGGAAGCAGAAACAAAATCTGATGAGACACATTCACCAGTAGACTGAATTTATCTAGTCACTTTTGCCTCCTAGTGATTTTCATAAGTTTACTTGTTTTGAAAATTATTTCTCTTATTTTAGATTAAGGGTGGGCAAACTTTCTGTAAACAGACAAATAGCAAGTACTTTTGACTTTGTGGACCATGTAATCTCTGGGCTAACTATTCACTCTGTCATTTTAATGCAAAAGCAGCCACAGATAATACACAATGTGACTGTACCTAATGCCATGCAACTGCAAACTCAAAACTGGTCAAGATGATTATGATCTTACCATAATGTATTAAAAAGAAAAAAAGGGCCGGGCGCGGTGGCTCACGCCTGTAATCCCAGCACTTTGGGAGGCCGAGGCGGGTGGATCACGAGGTCAAGAGATCGAGACCATCCTGGTCAACATGGTGAAACCCCGTCTCTACTAAAAATACAAAAAATCAGCTGGGCATGGTGGCACATGCCTGTAATCCCAGCTACTCAGGAAGCTGAGGCAGGAGAATTGCCTGAACCCAGGACGCGGAGGTTGCGGTGAGCCGAGATTGCGCCATTGCACTCCAGCCTGGGTAATAAGAGTGAAACTCCGTCTCAAAAAAAAAAAAATAAAATAAAATAAAATAAAATAAAAAGAAAAAGAAAAAAAGCCAGGCGCAGTGGCTCACGCCTGTAATCCCAGCACTTTGGGAGCCAGAGACAGGAGGATGACGAGGTCAGGAGATCCAGATTATCCTGGCCAACATGGTGAAACCCTGCCTCTACTAAAAATACAAAAAAATTAGCTGGGTGTGGTGGTGCGTGCCTGTAATCCCAGCTACTCAGGAGGCTGAGGCAGGAGAATGACCTGAACGCAGGAGGTGGAAGTTGCAGTGAGCCGAGATCGCGCCACTGCACTCCAGCCTGGCAACAGACCAAGACTCTGTCTCAAAAAAAGAAGCCACAGATAAAATGTAAATGAATGAGTGTGACCGTGTTCCAATAAAACCTTATTTACAGACACCATATTCTAAATTTCATGCAGTTTTTATATATTATGAAATATTTTTTGTGGATTTTCCAACATTTAAAAACATATCAACCTGGGCAACACGCTCTACAAAAAATACAAAAATTAGCTGGGTGTGGCAGCATGCACCTGTAGTACCAGCTCCTCAGGAGGCTGAGGAGGGAGGACTGCCTGAGCCCAGGAGTGGGGTGGCAGTGCGCTGATATTGCACCACTGTACTCCAGCACTCCAGCATGGGTGACAGAGCAAGACCCTGTTTCAAAAAAAAAAAAAAAGTAAAAATTCCTAGAGCAGGCCAGGTGCAGCGGCTCATGCTTGTAATCCCAGCACTTTGGGAGGCTGAGATGAACTTGAGGCCGGGAGTTCAAGACCAGCCTGGCCAACATGGTGAAACCCCATCTCCACTAAAAACACAAAAAATTAGCCGAGAGTGGTGGCGGGTCCCTGTAATACCAGCTACTTGAGAGGCTGAGACAGGAGAATCACTTGAACCTGGAAGGTCCGAGATGGAGACATTGCACTCCAGCCTGGGCAACAAGAGTGAAACTGTATCAAAAAAAAAAAAAAAAAAAAATAAAAGGACCAGAAAAAACAAAAAACTAAAAAAAAAAAAAAAAAAAAAAAAAAAAAAAAAAAAAAAAACCCACCACAAACAAAATTCCTAGAGCAGAGTGCAGTTACTTGTGCCTGTAATCCCAGCTACTTGGGAGGCTAGAGGACACAGCCTGAGGTTAGGAGTTTGAGATCAGCCTGAGCAACATATAGGTTGCAGATAGTAAAAAAAACAGGCAGTGGGCCAAATTTGGCCCATAGGCTGTGTTTGCCCATCCCTTCTTAGAGATAAAGGAAATACGTAATGTGAGCACTCAAGCTAAAAGAGAGGGCTTCTTTTTTTTTTTTGATGGAGTCCTGCTCTGTCACCCAGGCTGGAGTGCAATGGCACGATCTCAGCTCACTGGAAACTCCGCCTCCTGGATTCAGGTGATTGTCCTGCCTCAGCCTCGTGATTAGCTGTGACTATAGGCATGCACCATCATGCCTGGATAATTTTATATTTTTAGTAGAGACAGGGTTTCATCATGTTGGCCAGGCTGGTCTCGAACTCGACCTCAGGTGATCCAAAGATAGGGCTTATTTTTGCAGTCTAAAGAGCAGCTGTAACAACCTTTAAGGGATTTAAAAGTCAGCATGTACAAAATACTCACCAGAGTGCCCATCGATGACTGACTCAGATTAAACAAAACTTTGAAATCTCAACCTTACCTAAGATACAAAGGAGGCTGGGTGTGGTGGTTCATGCCTGTAATCCTAGCACTCTGGGAAGCCAAGACAGGCAGGTAGCTTGAACTCAGGAATCTGACAGCAGCCTGGGCAACATGAGACCAAAACCACAAAAATCAGCTGCGTATGGTGGTGCACGCCTGTGGTCTCAGCTACTCCAGAGGCTGAGGTGAAAGGACTGCTAGGAACCTGGGAAGTCAAGGCTACAGTGAGCCATGATCGTGTCACTGCATTCCAGCCTAGGTGACAGAGCAAGACTGTCTCAAAACAAAAATACATTAAAGAAAAAAAAAGATGCAAAGGCAACAATAATCACTTTTCATCTACTAGTTCTATCCAGCTACATACTAAATCTTCTACTTCTACAAGAAAGGCCAGCCGGGCGCGGTGGCTCACGCCTGTAATCCCAGCACTTTGGGAGGCCGAGGCGGGTGGATCACGAGGTCAAGAGATCGAGACCATCCTGGTCAACATGGTGAAACCCCGTCTCTACTAAAAATACAAAAAATTAGCTGGGCATGGTGGCACATGCCTGTAATCCCAGCTACTCAGGAGGC
>NW_022437188.1:154491-176748 GCF_009761245.1 Sapajus apella
CCATTGCACTCCAGCCTGGGTAACAAGAGCGAAACTCCGTCTCCAAAAAAAACAAAAAAAAAAAAAAAAAAGAAAGGCCAATGCCTTCAACCCTTGCCATCTTTCCAATCACCCTCATTGCCTAAGTTCTCCCCTTTGCCTCCTGCGATTTGACCTCAACTGCCCAGGAATACATGGCCAAGAAACTAAAATCTGTTGAGCATCTGGATGGGTGTGGTGGCTCATGCCTACAATCCCTGCACTTTGGAAGGCCAAGGCGGGTGATCACCTGAGGTCAGGGGTTCGAGACCAGCTTGGCCAACATGGTGAAACCCCGTCTCTACTAAAAATACAAAAATTAGTCAGACATGGTGGCGTATGCCTGTAATCCCAGCTACTAGGGAGGCTGACGCATGAAAATTGCTTGAACCTGGGAGGCGGAGGTTGCAGTAAGCCAAGATTGCACCACTGCCTGCGCTCCAGCCTGGGCAACAGAGTGAGACTCTGTTTCCAAAAAAAAAAAAAAAATTGTTGAGCATCTGTATATGCTTACTAGCTTCACTTAGTGTCATTTAATCCTCACAGAAATGGCTTTTAAGTCCTCCATTCAGCATTTCACAGGTATATACATGTAAAATCTCAAGCTACATACTTTAAGATTTGCATGCTTGGCTACATTTAAGTTATACCTTACTAAGGCTGCTCTCTTCTTTCCCTCTAAATGTACCTGCTTCCACAATGTTAGCCTTCAACCTAGTTAATCTGCCTCCAAACAGCCTCCTTAAAGTCTCACCTTTTGCTGCTTCAAACCTTATATTTTCTCTAGCCTCAGTCTCTTTTCAGAGCTCTTGGCCTAACTTGCCTACCGAAGCCTGAAATTTAACAGAACCAGAATCAAATGTAGCCATTTCTCCACTCTGTGCCAAGCTCCTCCTTTTGCTGACTCCTATATGAATGGCATCACCATTCGAATCTCAGGTTGGCCTTCTCAAAGTTCATTTCCCCTCATCAATTAATCATCTATACCTCAATAATGTGATTCTCAAAACTCATCCCTTTCCATTTCTATGGCTACCACTGTAATCCAAAATCCTAAGTTATAACCACACTGTACAACTGCCTAACTTTTACCCCTACCTCCAGTGTCTCCAGTTTCCAATATTCACTGTCTTTCCCGTTCATTGCTCTACCCTCAGTGCCTGGCACGTTTGTTATACAGGAGGTGTTTGATAAAGTTTTGTAGCATGAAAACTATCACAGCACTTATCTCACCCTCATAGAAAATTGTGAACCTATGTTCCTTCCTCTGCTCCCTCCCATGACATGAAGATCAGAGACCATTTTACTCATTTTGCAGCGAGGAGGAAAGCGTTAGCCCACACGGCCTACCAACTATACATTAAACATGTGCCATTTTAGTTTATTTCACATTTCTACTTCTTAAAAACTGGGCAGGGGGTTTTTTGGTAGGGAATCAGCCTTTATAAAAGGTCTCACTAGTATTAGAACTTCACCAAAGCTGATTTTAATAACAATCCTTACATGGCTCTAGAAGAGAAGACATCTAAATTTCAAGCTAGTATTAATCTGATTTCTCTGATACTGCAATGTGAACTGGCTATACTAGAAATCACCCAGATCTAGAACCTGTTTTGTTTTTTGAGACGGAGTTTCACTCTCGTTGCCCAGGCTGGAGTGCAGTGGCATGATCTCAGCTCACCCCAACCTCCGCCTCCCAGCTTCAATTGATTCTCCTGCTGGGATGACAGGCATGTGCCACCACGCCCAACTAATTTTGTGCTTTTAGTAGAGACAAGGTTTCTCCATGTTTGTTAGGCTGGTCTCAAACTCCCAGCCTCAGGTGATCCACCTGCCTTGGCCTCCCAAAGTGCTGGGATTACAGATGTGAGCCACCGAGCCCAGCCACTGTTTTTTTTTCTTAAGACAGAGTCTTGCTCTCTTGCTCTGTTGCCCAGGCTGGTGTGCAGTGATGCAATCTCGGCTCACTGCAGTCTCCACCTCCTGGGTTCAAGTAATTCTCTGCCTCAACCTCCCAGGTAGCTGGGACTACAGGGGCCCACCACCACGCGTGGCTAACTTTTTTGTATTTTTAGTAAAGATGGGATTTCATCATCTTAGCCAGGCTCATCTTGAACTCCTGAACTTGGGATTCACCCTTTATTGAGTACCAAGCCCCAGCCTCCCATAGTGCTGGGATTACAAGCATGAGTCACCACGCCCGGCCAAGGACCTCTTTATCCAGCAGCTGGCTCTAGTATTACGGTGCTTCTAACACAAGCAGGATTTGTTCTACTCAGCTGTTTAACCAGAATGCCTCCAAATTTACAAAGCAAATATTTTAATGTCCAAGGCTAATATACCACTGCAAGGAAGAACAGGTACGGAAGGAAAGGAGCACTAAGAGAGGAAGACCCTAAGAGGGCTTGCCTACTGCATAGCACATCCTCAAGACTATCTCAGCGACCACTTTTAAACATCATTTCACGTGTTTTGGAAAGGTACAAATTTGATCTATCCCCACAGACAACCAGTCCCCTAAGCCTAGGGTGTCATAAAGAAAATTCTATATAAATGACTTCTAGCCTTCAGCTAATTTACCAGCTAGGGCACTCAAACATATTAATGAAGCTAATTTTCATGTCAGATGGTTTCCAGAGAATTGACGCAGTTCTCTCAGCATAGAAGAGGGCAACGAAACCATGAAAGCAATAAAGCACTTAATTTTCTGCTTCTTAAGGCAAAACATGAAACAAATACCTAATTTAAGTTCAAACTCATTTCCCTTTTATTAAAGTACAGGTTACCATTACATGGCTTCGTACTCAATAAAGGAATACTTGTTCAAATAAGGTAATATGTTATCATCAGTATTTCCAGGTGACTGTTTACACTCAAGTAGCAATATCAATAAATCCTTGGGAAGCCCATCTGTAAAAGAAAACACAAAGAATTAGCTGGGAAGGAATAAAAGGTAGAAATCTTGTTTTTCTTTCTTTCTTTTTTTTTTTTTTAAGATGGAGTCTTACTCTGTTACCCCAGCTGGAATACAGTGGCGCCATCTCCGCTCACTGCAACTTCCACCTCCCAGGTTCACGCGATTCTGCTGCCTGAGCCTCCTGAGTAGCTGGGATTACAGACATGCAGCACTACGCCCAGCTAACTTTTTGTATTTTTAGTAGAGATGGGGTTTTGCCATGTTGGCCAGGCTGGTGTTGAACTCCTGACCTCAAATGATCTGCCCACCTCAGCTTCCCAAAGTGCTGGGAATACAGGTGTGAACCACTGCGCCCAGCCAGAATCTTTTAACAATAACCGGCTGGGTGCAGTGGCTCATGCCTGTAATCCCTGCACTTTGGAAGGCTGAGGTGGGCGGATCATGAGGTCAGGAGATTGAGACCATCCTGGCCAATAAGGTGAAATCCCGTCTCTACTGAAAATACAAAAAATTAGCTGGGTGTAGCACTGCATGTCTCTAATACCAGCTACTCAGGAGGTAGGAGGATGAGGCAGGAGAATCGCTTAAACCTGGGAGGTGGAGGTTGCAGTGAGCTGAGATCACACCACTGCACTCAATCCTGGTGACAGAGTGAGACTCCGTCTCACAAAAAACAAAGAAACAAAAAAACGGTTAGAGCTACAAACAGGAAAATCACTGTCTCTCTGTACACTTTACTGCTCTTACTTAATCCTGCCTACTGTCAACCCACAGGGGACCAGCTTTGTGGCTTGTTGTTTATACCACTGGTACTTCCTTCCCGATCAGAAAAGTGTTCAGTAGTTGCCATTTCTTAAAAATACTTGTTTTGGGCCCAGCACAGTGGCTCATGCCTACAATCCTAGCACTTTGGGAGGCTGAGGCCAGGGGATTGCCTGAGGTCAGGAGTTCGAGACCACTGGGCAACACGGTGAAACTCTGTCTTCACTAAACTACAAAAAACTAGCCACGTGTGGTGGCGCACGCCTGCGGTCCCAGTTACTCGGGAGGTTGAGGCACCAGAATCACCTGAACCTGGGAGATGGAGGTTGCAGTGAGCCGAGATTGCTTCATTGCACTCCAGCTTGGGCAACAGAGCAAGGCTGTCTCTTAAAAAAAAAAAAAAATAAAAAAAAAAAAAAAAGGTTAGCTAGAATATATCCTACGTAACAAAAATCTTCTGAACACCTTGGAATAATACTTGATAAAATGAAAACTAAAACACATGGCCAGACGCGGTGGCTCACGCCTGTAATCCCAGCACTTTGAAAGGCCAAGGCAGGCGGATCACTTGAGGTCAGGAGTTAGTGACCAGCCTGGTCAACACGGTGAAACCTTGTTTCTACTAAAAATACAAAAATGAGGCGCCTGTAATCCCAGCTACTTGGGAAGCTGAGGCAGGAGAATTGTTTGAACTTGGGAGGCAGAGGTTGCAGTGAGCAGAGATTGTGCCACTGGACTCCAGCCTGGGCGACAGAGGAAGAAAACAACAACAACAACAAAATATGAATATGTTGGCCAGACTGGTCCCGAACTCCTAACCTCGTGATCCATCCACCTGGGCCTCCCAAAGTTCTGGGCTTATAGGCATGAGCCACTGTTCCTGGCCAAGTTCTGAGTCTTCTTTTAAAAAAGTGTTTCAATAGGTATTTACTAACAATATCCTAATCAGGGCCAGGCATGGTGGCTCACGCCTATAATCCCAGCACTTTGGGAGGCTGAGGTGGGCGGATCACAAGGTCAGGAGTTCGAGACCAGCCTGGCCAACACAGTGAAACCCCATCTCTACTAAAAATACAAAAAAAATTAGCTGAGCGTCATGGCATGTGCCTGTAATCCCAGCCACTCAGGAGCCTGAGGCAGGAGAATCACTTGAACCCAGGAGGCGGAGGTTATGGTGAGCCGAGATCACCACTGCGCTCCAGCCCAGGCAACAGTGCAAGACTCCGTCTCAAAACAAAACAACAACAAAAAAAAACCTAATCAGGCTCCCCTGTTCTTATAAGAAATCTGATATTTTTTTTTTTTTTTTTTTTTTTGAGATGGAGTCTCGCTCTGTCACATAGGCTACAGTGCAGTGGTGTGATCTTAGGTCACTGCAACCTCCGCTTCTCAGGTTCAAGCGATTCTCCTGCCTCAGCCTCCTGAGTAGTGGGGACCACAGGCCTGGCTAACTTTTGCATTTTTAGTAGAGATAGGGTTTCACTATGTTGACCAAGCTGATCTCAAACTCCTGACCTCAACTGATTTACCACCTCAGCTCCCAAAGTGCTGGGATTACAGGTGTGACCCACTGTGCCTGGCCCAAATAGAAATATTTTTAAAACACCAAAGCACAGGTGGCAAAAATAAAAGTACCTGAAAATCTGGATATGCATATACAGGCTCAGTATATCATCATCGATGCTACTGTTTATGCCTAAAATATATTTTTTTTAATTAAGGAGGCTTTTATTTGCCTTAATACCAGTAAGAAAATGGTGCCAGGGCCGGGCGAGGTGGCTTGTAATCCCAGCACTTTGGGAGGTCAAGGAGTGAGACCCACCTGACCAACATGGAGAAACACTGTCTCTACTAAAAATACAAAATCACCCAGGTGTGGTGGCATATGCCTGTAATCCCAGCTACTTAGGAGGCTGAGGCAGGACAACTGCTTGAACCCGGGAGGTGGAGGTTGCAGTGAGCCAAGATGGAGCCATTGCACTCCAGCCTGGGCAGCAAGAGCAAAACTTCATCTCAAAAAAAAAAAAAAAAAAAAAAAAAAAAAAAAAAAGATGCTGGGCGTGGTTCACGCCTGTAATCCTGGCATTTTGGGAGGCCGAGGTGGGCGGATCAGGAGGTCAGGGTTTTGAGACCAGCCTGGCTAACATGACGAGACCCTGTCTCTACTGAAAATACAAAAAGCTGGGTGTGGTGGCACGCACCTATAGTCCCAGCTACTCACTCGGGAGGCTGAGCAGGAGAATTGCTTGAACCCAGGAGACGTTGCCATTGCACTCCAGCCTGGGCAACAGAGCAAGATTCCATCTCAAAATAATAATAATAATAATAATAATAATAATAATAATAATGATGGCCGGAAATAATTTCAGTTCTTTAAATTTACCATTACTGGTATTCTCAAAATCTCTTCATGCTCATGGCCATTACGTCTAACAAGAACACTGAAAGGTCTTACTCTGGGCACACTGAAAGGTCATCCACCCACACCTCTCTGGATTGTTTTCCTATCTTCTTCAGTGACTTGTTGCTTACCCATCAGGTTTACACTTTGTCAAGGCCCAGTTCCTCTGGAGTGGAGATTCCCAGTTCATTTAAAGTTGGTCTAAGTTCCTGGATGACATATGGGTAGATTTCCTTATGAGGTCCTGCTTTGTCCTGATGGCAAAGAGAATATTCACATTTAACTCTCTCAAAAGCCATGTCTACTAATTCATGAAATGAACTTAAAAATGCTTTTAATTACATAAGCAGAGGCTAGTAGCACAGAATTAATAATACAGGTCATCGGCTGGGCGTGGTGGATCAGGCCTGTAATCTCAGCACTTTGGGAGGCAAAGAAAGGCAGGTCACTCGAGGTCAGGAGTTCAAGACCAGCCTGGCCAACACAGTGAAACCTTGTCTCTACCAAAAATACAAAAATCAGCCGAGTATGGTGGCATGCACCTGTAATCCCAGCTACTCGGGAGGCTGAGGCAGGAAAATCGGCTTGAACCCAGGAGGCAGAGGCTGCAGTGAGCTGAGATCGCGCCACTGCACTCCAGCCTGGGTGACAGAGCAAGACTCCGTCTCCAACACAAAAAAACCGGTCATCTACTTTTAAGTTAACACATTTGTTCAATAAAGAGAGCAACTTATATATGTACTGTTAAAGGTAGGTTTTTGAGATCCTTGAGAATAACTGCAACTGGACTAAATCCAGAAAAAAAATCTTAAAAGTCTAGAGTTACAGGAAAAGAAGGTAGTGATGACAGAATTTTGTGAAGGCAATTAGACATGCCCAGCAGGCAACATGAATAATTGAGTTAACACAGAAAAAGTATTTTCATTTGCCTCCAATTTGAGACCCTAACTGAATTAACCACCAGTGCTGAATGGATTGATAGCCTACAGAACCCTTAATCATCTTACCCATTATAGATAAAGTAACATTACACTTTCCCCCTTAACAGACCTTGAGTTTCTTTCTTACAGACCATAGTATCTTTTCATGGGGAGCTGTACTTTGAGAATACATATGTTCAGGGATGAAGAGTTTCTACCGTAATAGATAGATATACCAGTACTGTCACAAGGTTCCTCAAGAACGAATAAGAAGTCAAATCAACTAAGAGTGACACGCTGCTCCTCTTCTGCCTTCAAAAAACTCTAGGTCTCCTTAATTGTATTTTTAAAAATTAAGATTCTTGTTTAAAATGCAAAGTATTTATTCATTACCAAAAAAAAACCTCGACCAGGCACTGTGGCTCATGACTATAATTCCAGCACTTTGGGAGGTGGAGCACCTGAGGTCAGGAGTTCAAGACCAAAAAGGCCAACCTGGTGAAACCCCATCTCTATTGAAAAATACAAAAATTAGGTCAGGGCCGGTGACTCATGAGGTCAGGAGTTCGAGACCAGCATGGCCAAGATGGTGAAACCGTTTCTACCAAAAATACAAAAATTAGCCAGCATAGTGGCAGGCGCCTATAATCTCAGCTACTTCAGAGGCTGAAGGAGGAGAATCGCTTGAACCTGGGGGGTGGAGGTTGCAGTGAGCCAAGATTGCACCATTGCACTCCAGCCTAGGCAACGGAGCAAGACTGTCTCAAAGAACAAAAAAATTAGCTGGGCACGGTGGTGGGTATCTGTAATCCCAGCTACTCAAGATGCTGAGGCAGCAGAATCACTTGAAGCCAGGAGGTGGAGGTTGCAGTGAGCCAAGATCTCACAGTTGCACTCCAGCCTGAGTGACAGAGAGATTCCATGGCAAATAAATAAAGTCAGAAATGATAACCAAATGAGAGGGTGTAAAATTAGTATATATCCTCCTATGTTTTCATATAATGTATATTTTCCTTTACCTTTTTTTTTTTTTTTTTGAAACGGAGTTTCTCTCTTGTTGGCAAGGCTGGAATGTAATGGCATGATCTTGGCTCACCACAACTTCCGCCTCCTGGGTTCAAGCAATTCTCCTGCCTCAGCCTCCCGAGTAGCTGGGATTACAGGCATGTGCCACCACAGCTGGCTAATTTTGTATTTTCAGTAGGGACAAGGTTTCTCCATGTTGGTCAGGCTGGTCTTGAACTCCCAACCTCAGGTGATCCGCCTGCCTCGGCCTCCCAAAGTGCTGGGATTACAGGCATAAGCCAACACACCTGGCCCAATGGATATTTTTTAAAAAATAAAATGGAGTCATACCACAAAAACTGTTGTTTGTAACTTTCTCCAGTTAATATGATGCAAATATGTTAATGTCAAACACATTTCTACAGTATCAAAAGTTGTGTAGTATAACCAGTTCTAGGAAGTTCCCTCTTAAGAATTCCTAACATTTCGTATGACAAATAGCAAAAAGATGAATATACTTTGTAGTTAAATCTTTGTGTACCCTTAATTATTTCCTTAAGATAAATTCTTTTTTTTTTTTTTTTTTTGAGAACAAGTTTCTCTCTTGTTGCCCAGGCTGGAGTGCAATGGCGAGATCACAGCTCACTGCAACCTCTACCTCCTGGGTTCAAGTGATTCTCCTGCCTCAGCCTCCCAAGTAGTTGGGATTATACACCCGGGTGTGGTGGTGCATGCCTATAATAATTTTTATATTTTTAGTAAAGACAGGGTTTTGCCATGTTGGCCAGGCTTGTCTCGAACTCCTGACCTGAGGTGATCCATGCGCCTCAGCCCCGCAAAGTGCTAGTATTACAGGCGTGAGCCACCACACCTGGCCAAGATAAATTCTTAGAAAAAAAGAGAGAGAGAAAGAGAAAGAAAAGAAAAAAAAAGATAAATTCTTAAATGGAATTGCTGAACAAAAGTGTATCATGTATAATTTGTAAGGCCTTGAATAAACGCTGCCAAAGCAGCCTCTACACAGATTTTAACTGCAATGTACATTCCTTCTAGTTATATAAGGAATCATTTTAGGCATTTTAACAAATTCAGAAATACAGAATATGCTGATACCTGAGCAACAGCCCACTCATTTACAGAACAATGTTAGCACTACTATTTCACTGACCTTAACAGCCTCTAGGATGCGAACTGTACTAGCAAAATCATTTAACCGTCTGCATGCCCGCAAAGCAGCATCAATGATTTTGGGCTCTGGAACCAGATCATAGGTAACAAGTGTGTTTATCCCTGCAAAATTAAGAAGAAGGGCCATGTCAACCTGGAATAGCCTTACTTAAACTATGACTTACTTATATTTTTACTGAGTCACTGATGTATGATCTTATCTGTCTGTGTCTCCATGCTCTATCTATAAAATGAAAGAATCTACATTTAACAAATTCTAAATAATAAGATCACAGTGGATCTCCCTAAGTTAATTAGTGGAAAGAAAGAACTATGCATTAACATGCAGGCTGAAGAAAAAAAACCCTGAGATTTTTTTTCTTTCTTTGAGTCAGAGTTTTGCTCTTGTTCCCCAGGCTGGAGTGCAATGACGTGATCTCAGGTCACCACAACCTCTGGCTCCTGGGTTCAAGCAATTCTCCTGCCTCAGCCTCCCGAGTAGCTGGGATTACAGGCGTGCGCCACGACGCCCCGCTAACTTTGTATTTTTAGTAGAGATGGAGTTTCTCCATGTTGGTCAGGCTGTTCTAAAACTCCCAACCTCAGGTGATCTGCCCACCATGGGATTATAGGCATGAGCCACCACTCCTGGCCAGAAAAAACCCTAAGAGTTTTCTTAAATGCAAACACTATTTTCATAATTATTAGCTGGTTTCTTTTCAAACGAGAGGGTTATTTTCAACTCCTAACTTTTTTTTTTTTTTTTGGAGATGGAGTCTTGCTCTGTGGCCCAGGCTGGAGTGCAGTGGCAACACCTCAGCTCACTGAAAGCCCTGCCACCTGGGTTCCTGCCTCAGCCTTCTGAGTAGCTGGGATTACAGGCAGGTGTCACCATACCCAGGTAATTTTGTATTTTTAGTAGAGACAGGGTTTCGGCATTCTGGCCAGGCTGGTCTCGAACTCCTGACCTCATGATCCACCTGTCTCGGCCTCCCAAAATACTGGGATTACAGGTGTCAGCCACTGTGTCTGATCGTCCTATCTTTAACTCTTAGTACAATGTACGTACTTTGGATGCTTTAACAGAGTAAAGGCCTGACGAGGTGGCTCACTCCTGTAATCCCAGCACTTTGGGAGGCCAAGGCAGGCAGATCATCTGAGGTCAGGAGTTTGAGACCAGCTGGCCAATATGGTAAAACCCAACTGTACTAAAAATACAAAACTAGCCAGGCGTGGTGGCGCATGCCTGTAATCCCAGCTTCTCGGGAGGCTGAGGCAGGAGAATCACTTGAACCCGGAAGGTGGAGGGTGCATTAAGCCCAGATCACGCCATTGTACTCCTGCCTGGGCAACAAGAGAAAAGTTTTGCTTTTTAAAAAAAAAAAAAAAAAAAAAAGAGAGAGATTCAACTGTAAAATAGTCTAAAAACCAGAGAAATGGGTAAGGAGAGTTAATGAAGCCAAAATGAGGACATTAAGGAGATATTATAGAGAAACAGTACATAGACTCATAAACATTCAACCAGAAAATGATCGGGCATGATTACTTTCAGATCTGCACAAAATGACACCTCATAAAATTTAAGATTCTCTTAATGGGAACACAGAATTGCTGTTCTTTTTTATTACTTCTAGTCCAGATTGTTCACTAAGAATTCTTCTGCTTGTAGCAAAAGGGAATCATTACATTTCTGCAGGGAAGTTTAAAGCACTTAGGTTTCCTGCTTTTATTATTTTAAAATATTTAAACAAAGGACACCAGTGAATATGATGCAGTCATAGAGACTGAATTTTTGGTCCGACATAAATTAGCCTACACTTAATGCTACATATTCATGTTAAATGTGCATCTGCAAATTTAGGAAAGACAAGTTCTAACTTACTTATTCAGGTCAAAACAATGCAAAAATAACAAAAAACCCAAACCATCACCCAAAGGGGAAGGAAAACAAATGGCTGCTTTGTGTAAATTCTTTGAAATGTATAAAACTGTTACCTTTTGCTTATCTAGTCTTATTGCTATAGCAGTGGTTTTCAATAATTAAGGGTGATTTCACCCCTCAGGAGATACTGTGTAACATCTAGAGACATTTTTGGTTGTCACATGGTAGGGGTGTATGCGTACTGGCTTCTGGCAGGTAGAAGCTAAAGGTGATGCTAAACATCCTACAGTATGAAGGACAGTCCCCTACAACAAAGAATTATCTGGCCCAAAATGTCAATAGTGCCTGCCTTAAAAATCCTGCTTTATAGATAGCTATAAACTTTCCTAACTGCAAGCTGCATGATGGTAACCAGTTTAAAAAATACATGTTTTCAAAACAGTTGCTCTCAACAAAGGGGCAGAAGCAGTTCACATTTACACACCAAAATAGACAAGTATGTCTATGTTCCAATTACCTTTACGCAATTCCCAGGCATCTATATCTGGCTTGTTGAAGTATGTTACCCAGCGAGCATCAAACTCCTCATCTGTCTCACTTGACCCATGGGAATAGCAGCGAACTGACTGGATAGCTACAATGTGAAAGAACCATAACTTCAATGTACACAAATAGTACTTGATATATCTTGTTTAATGCATTAAATTTTGAATCAACTATATATGTTGCGGCAGAAAAAAAAATTCAACAGGTCAAATGAAATACATCTTATACATTAATAAAGAATCTTTAAAATTGGGCTGGGTGCGGTGGCTCACGCCTGTAATCCCAGCACTTTGGGAGGCCGAGGCAGGCAGATCACGAGGTCAAGAGATTGAGACCATCCTGGCCAAAGAGGTGAAACCCATCTCTACTAAAAATACAAAAAATTAGCCAGGTGTGGTGGCACATGCCTGTAGTCCCAGCTACTCAGGAGGCTGAGTCAGGAGAATCCCTTGAACCCAGGAGGCGTAGGTTGCAGTGAGCCGGGACTGTGCCACTACACTCCAGCCTGAGGGACAGAGTGAGACTCGGTCTCAAAAAAAAAATAAATAAAATCAAGTAGAACGAAAAGTATTACACAGGCATGTTTATACCTTCCCCCTAATGTATAATACTAGCTTGAAATTATTTACAGTGGTTCCCTCTTGTATGTATGTATTTATTTATTTATTGAGACAAAGTCTCACACTGTCGCTTATACTGGAGCACGATCTCGGCTCACTACAAACTTCGACTCCCAGGTTCAAGCGATTCTCCCGTCTCAGCCTCCTGAGTAGCTGGGACTACAGGCGCCTGCAACCACGCCCAGCTAATTTTTGTGCTGTTAGTAGAGACGGGGTTTCATCATATTGGCCAGGCTGGTCTCGAACTCCTGAGCTTGAGATCCACCTGCCTCGGCCTCCCAAAGTGCTGGGATTACAGGCATGAGCTACCTCGACTGACCAACCCCCTCTTGTTTATTTTAAATTAACAGTGATTATCAGCAGAAGGTTAAAAACTACTTTATATACATCCATATTGTTTGATTTTTTACACTTAACCAGAGTATTAATTCCTAAACAAACATGTCCCAGTTGGGCACACACCTGTAGTCCCAGCTACTCAGAGCCTGGGCCCAGGAGTTCAAGGTTGTAGGGTACTACAATATGACAGCACCTGAGATAATAGCCATTGCATTCCAGCCTGGGCAACACAGCGACACCCCACCTCTAAAAACTAATAATAATACTAACTAACGTCTGTTCAAGTTCTCCTTTTTGAGACAGGGTCTCACTGTTGTTGCCCAAACTGGAGTGCAATAGCTCGATCACAGCTCACTGCAGCCTCAAACTCTTTGGGCTCAAGCATTCCTCTCACCCTTGCCTCCCAAAGTGCAGAGATTACAGGTGTGAGTCACCAGCCCTGGTCCCGTTCAAGCTCTTAAACTTATATACTTTATTGATGCATTAAAAAAAAACAACTCATGTTGTTACATTCCAAAATAAATTACAATCCTGACAAATTACACAAATTGCTTTATCAAACTACACTCCCTTTCCAGAAGATTCTAATATATCCCCTAAGAGAATGTACACTGTAATCTACACCCAACGCAAAATATTGTTTTATAAGGTATCTAAGAAATGACATTTTGGGCTGGGGGCGGTGGCTCACACCTGTAATCCCAGCACTTTGGGAGGCTGAGACTGGTGGAGGTCAGGAGTTTGTGACCAGCCTGACCAACATGGTGAAACCCTGTCTCTACTAAAAATACAAAAATTAGCTGGGCGTGACGGCAGGCACCTGTAATCCCAGCTACTCGGGAGACTGAGGCAGAAGAATCACTTGAACCCAAGAAGCAGAGGTTGAGGTGAGCTGAGATCACACCACTGTACTCCAGCCTGGGCAACACACCAAGATGCCATCTCAAAGAAAAAAAATGATATTTTAAATGTAACATTGTTAATAAAACAGGATACACAATTATTTTCATGCCATTTCTTGCCTTCAGCATTCTGAAGGCTAGTAGAACCTCCTAATCAATACATCCTTTACAGTACTGTATGAAAAGCATTTCCGTTTTTTCTTTAGATAAAGTCTCACTCTGTCGCCCAGGCTGAAATGCAGTGGCACAATCTCAGCTCACTGCAACCTCCACCTTCTGGGTTCAAGCCATTCTCCTGCCTCAGCCTCCTGAGTAGCCGAGACTACAGGTGTGCACCACCACGACCAGCTAATTTTTGTATTTTCAGCAGGGATGGGGTTTCACCATGTTGCCCAAGTTGATCTCGAATTCCTGACCTCAAGTGATCCACCTGACCCAGCCTCCCAAAGTGTTGCGATTACAGGCGTGAGCCACTGCTCCCGGCCCCATTTTTCCTTTCTTCTTGACAAATGGACACTGAATTGAATTTGGAAATCTGGATTCCTTCTGAATACCCTCTGGAACAGGTAGAGGGATGGGGGAGACAGAAAATTTTATCTTTGGGTCTTAGATGCAGCACAGGCTAGCGCTCAGATACCTCTAGGCTCTTTGCTCTCTGTTTGACTCTGGGAAATTAAGTTTCATTTTCCTTATCTGTAAAATAGGGGACACTACCCTCCTTAGCAGATTATAAAGATTAAATGTGAAAACAGGTAGGTTAACACTGCACACTGGTACTAAACAAATGGTAGCTATAAACTAACTCTTATCTGAAAATGCCTTAGCTGATCTTCTAGTTATAAAAATCATAACTTAAAGAAATGAAAAATATCTCAAATCACATTTCCTACTATCTGTATTAGATAAGCTTGCTATAACTTCTAGTTGTTTAAGGCTCCTTAATATATTTTTACTTATTTACTCTTAGAGATGGGGTTTTGGTATGTTGTCCAGGCTGGTCTTGAACTCCTGGCCTCAAGCAATCCTACGGCTTCAGCCTCCCAGATTACTACGATTATAGGCGTGAGCCATAGCGCCAGGCCTTAACATACATACGTATATATTTTACATCTTCATCTAGAAACCTCTCAACATTGTTGAAATTTAAATGTTAGTAATATCCTATATATCTTTAATGCAGTAACTGGCAGGAGGAAGAGTAGGAAAAAACCAGAGACCTAAATTACCTACATAATCCAAGCCCAGAATGAAGTGGAACAGGTACATAAATGGTATAGATGTGGCCATGTTTTAATTTCTTTTTTTTGAGACAGAGTAAGTCTCGCCCTGTCGCTCAGGCTGGAGTACAATGGTATGAGATCTCAGATGACTGCAACTTCTGCCTCCTGGGTTCAAGTGATTCTCCTGCCTCAGTCTCCCGAGTAGCTGGGATTATAGGTGACTGCCACCACATGCGGCTAATTTTTTGTATCTTTAGTAGAGACAAGATTCCACCATGTTGGCCAGGCTGGTCTCAAACTCCTGACCTCATGATCTGCCCAATTTGGCCTCCCAAGGGATTACAGGTATGAGCCACCATGCCTGGCCTTAATTTCTTCAACAAGAAAAAATGGATCTCTACACCTAAATATATTTGATAAGTGAAAATCAAAACTACATGGATATTTAATAAGTCTTACAAGACTAATATTCGAATTTAATATATCAGAAAACAAGGCCAGGTGTGGTGGCTGACACCTGTAATTCCAGCACTTTGGGAGGCTGAGGTGGGCGGATCACTTGAAGCCAGGAGTTCAAGACCAGCCTCGCCAACACGGTGAAACCCTACCTCTACTAAAATACTGTACAAAAAATTAGCTGGGTGTGGTGGCGCAGGCCTGTAGCCCAGCTACTTTGGAGGCTGAAGGAGGAGAATCGCTTGAACCCAGGGAGGTTGCAGTGAGCCAAGATCACACCACTGCACTCCAGCCTGAGCAACAGAGCAAGACTCCGTCTCAAAAAAAAAAAAAAAAAAATACATACATATATATATATATATATATATATATATATATAAATACACACACACACACACACACACACACACACACGAAAACATAGATTAGACAACCTTCTAACACACTATTATCAAGAACTTAATTATCAAGAACTTAGGGCCAGGCACAGTGGCTCTAGCCTGGGCAACAGTGAGATCCTGTCTCAAAAAAAAATGTGTAAGTTATCTTTTTCTTTATTATTTTTTTCTTTTTTTTTTTCTGTAAGTTATCTTTTTCAAAAACTAAAGCTAGCCTTAACTGAATACTTCAAGTGCAAGTACAAAATGATACAATCACTTTGGAAGACTGTTTAAGCAGTTTCTCATCAAGTTAAACACAAACCTACCATGTAACACAGTAATTCCACTCCTAAGTATTTACCCAGTGAAAGGTCTATGTACTCCTTCCCCGGAGGTAATTACCTGTCCTATCCAGAACAGTGTTTCATGATAAGCAAATCCTTTTGTTCCCTGCTACGCATGGATTTGACTACATGAGTGCTAGGCTTTTTCCTAACTTCAAATAAGATGACCAGCAACAGCAAATCCAGGAGATCACCACCTTCAATGAGTTGATCACATGTCTTCTGGAAGCCAAATTACAAACTAGTTGTATTCCAAAAAGTCCTTTTTTTTTTTTTTTTAGGAGACCAGGGGAGAGCGCGAACACTGTCTTTTATAAAACAGGCCAGGTGTGGTGGCTCACGCCTGTAATCCTACAACTTTGGGAGGCCAAATCAGGATTGCTTGATGCTAGGACTGAGAGACCAGCTTGGGCAACAAAGACAGATCCCCATCTCTACAAAAAAAAAAAAAAAAAACTTAAAAAATCAGCGGGATGTGGTGTTCCCAGCTACTCAGGAGGCTGAGGTGGGAGGACCCCTTGAGCCCAGGGCAACAATGATGCAGTGCACTATGATTGCACCACTGCACTCCAGCCTAGGTTGGAGCAATACTCTGTGTATCAAACAAATCAAAATAAATAAAAATTTTAAAACCCACATGTCCCCCACTTTTTTTTTTTTAAAGACGGGGTTTCACCATGTTGGTCAGGCTGGTCATGAACTCCCGACCTCAGGTGATCGCCCACCTTGGCCTCCAAAGTGCTTGGATTACAGGTGTGAGCCACCACACCCAGCCTCCATATATCCCTTTCTGAAGGGCAAAAACAGACTCTCCCCACATGATTTAAATTATTCTGTTAAATCCAGTAATAGGTAGAGCAGGATCTATTCCATTAGCTATGGACATGTCCCCCACATGCTTAACATTTTTTTAGGTATACTATACAAGCATTCTCTGCCCCACACACCCCACCCCACTTAAGAACAGGATCTCCACCTAGTATTGAAGCTTGTAAGGCAAACTATTTTGGAAAACAATTACTCAGTGCTTTTACGTAACCTGAAGGTTCCAGAATAAGAAAAAAGCAGCAGCTATGAAAAATGAGGACATTTTTAGGGCTTCATTCTAAAAAGCTACTTCTAACACTGCTTTCTGGCATTCAGTTAAGCACTCTTTAAAAACAAAAAGGCTAACACATATAGAAAAACTAAAGGGCTCATTAATCCCTTGGGTTTAAATTTTGTTAAATAGGATAGTTTTCCATTTAATAATCAGCCCTAACAGGCCCAAAGAATAAACACTTTGGTGGTGGTAACTCCGGGAATGAGGGCACAATAATGAGTTATTGGGGCCAGGCGCAGTGGCTCTTGCTTGTAATCCCAGCACTTTGGGAGGCTGAGGTGGAAGGATGGCTTGAGCCCAGGAGGTCGAGGCTGCAGTGAGCTGTGCCACTGTACTGCAGCCTGTGTGACAGACCTTGTCTCAAAAAAAAAAACAAAAGACCCTGTCTCAAAAAAAAAAAAAAACAGCTCACGCCTGTAATCCCAGCACTTTGGGAGGCAGAGGTGGTTGGATCACGAGATCATGAGGTCAAGAGATGGAGACCATCCTGGCCAACATGGTGAAACTCCATCTCTACTAAAAATACAAAAATTAGCTGGGTGTGGTGGCACGCGCCTGTAGTCCCAGCTCTTCAGGAGGCTGACGCAGGAGAATTGCCTGAACCCAGGAAATGGAGATTGCAGTGAGCCGAGATCATGCCGTGCCACTGCACACCAGCCTGGAGACAGAGCGAGACTCCATCTCAAAAAAACAAAAACAAAAATAAACAACAACAGAAGAAAAAGAAAAATTTGTCTGGGCATGGTGCCTCACCACTGTAATCCCAGCACTTTGGGAAGCTGGAGGAGGGAGACAGGAGGCAGCTAGGTACTCCTGAGCCCAGGAGTTCCCAGATCAGCCTGGGCAACATAGGGAGATACTGTTTCTACCAAAAAAAAAAAAAAAAAAAAATGGTGATGCATCCTTGTGATCCTAGCTATTTGGGAGGCAGAGGCAGGGATCAGTTGAGTCCCAGAGGTCAAGGCTGCAGTGAGCTCTGATGGTGCAACCATACTCCAGCTTAGGCAGCACAGCAAGACTAGCTCAAAAAGAAAATAAAAGAACAGAACAGAACAGAAAAGAGGAAAGGAAAGGAAAAGAGAGGAAAGAAGGAAGGAAGAGAGGGAGGGAGGAGGGAGGGCTGGGCACGGTGGTTCACATCTGTAATCCCAGCACTTTCACAAGGTCAGGAGTTTGAGACCAGCCTGACCAACATGGTGAAACCCTGTCTCAACTAAAAATGCAAAAATCGGCAGGGCATGGTGGCGCGCTTGTAATCCCAGCTACTCAGGAGGCTGAGGTAGAAGAAAAAATCGCTTGAACCTGAGAGGCGGAGGTTGCAGTGGGCCGAGATCATGCCATTGCACTCCAGCCCAGGCAACAGTTCGAGACTCCATCAAAAAAAAAAAAAAAAAAAAAGAAGGAAAGAAAGCAAAGAAAGAAGAGAACAAAAGAAAAAAGTAAAAATAAAAATTTTTTGACATGGAGTCTCACTCTGCTGCCCAGGCTGGAGTGTAGTGGCGCCATCTAGGCTCACTCCAATCTCTGCTTCCAGGGTCCAAGCGATTATCCTGCCTCAGCTTCCCGGTGGCCACAAATATGTGCACGTGCCAAAAATGTATATTTAGTATAACATAAAACATGAACAAACATTAGGATGACCCAAACATAACTATAGATAAGAAACAAAAATGGTTCCATATTTTTGTCAGTTTCCGCCAGGCATGGTGGCTGATGCCTGTAGTCCCAGCCCTTTGGGAAGCTGAGGCAGGTGGATCACCTGAGGTCAGGACTTCGAAAAGTTTGAGACTAGCCTGGCCAACATAGTGAAACCCTGTCTCTACTAAAAATACAAAAATTTGCCAGGTGTGGTGGCAGGTGCCTGTAATCCCAGATACTTGGGAGGCTGAGGCAAGAGAATCGCTTGAGCTGAGACCGTGCCATTGCACTCCAGCCTGGGCAACAAGAATGAAACTCCATCTAAAAAAAAAAAAAAGGAGTCAATTTCCTAAGATGGACTTCGGATTCCTTTTCTATAAAATAGAATGGTCTCCATGATCTCTAAAGTACACTCTATCTAGGTTGGGTGCAGTGGCTCATGCCTATAATCCCGAATTTTGGGAGGCTGAGATAGGAGGATCACTTGAGCCCAGGAGTTCAAACCCAGCCTAGGCAACATAGGGATACTCCGTCTCTAATTTAAAAATAAACAAAAATAAAGTATCTTCCAGTCTTATGATTTTATGACAAATGATACAAGACAAAGTAAAAAATGAATGAAGCAAAACATATTCTTTAGGTTCTGAAGCGTTAAAACACTTAGTCAAGGCAACAACCTTACTAGTTTTGAGTTTTTGTTTTTAAATTTTTAACTTTAGCATACCCTGAAATGAGTTTCTAGTTCTTACGTTTAAATATGCATGCATAGTTTTCAGTGATGCGAGTTCAACAATAAAATATAATATAATACACGTGCATAGAAGCTAAATTTCAAAATGTAGCTTATATTATCATCACGGACCAAGATCAAAGTGTAATTACTGTATTTATTCCACGGTGGTGGACTCAAACTCTCCCAGAACGCATATAAGGGGAAAGAAAGTAGACAAGAATCAGCAGCATGTCTCATACTCCAGCAATCAGGCTTCTATGCCAAAGGGGGAAAAAAACACGAAGCATTCCTATGCTTGTAAAACCCAGTATTCCCGATTCTGTGGATCCAATTTTCAAGAGAGTGATATTTTTATCACAAGCCCTATCAAAACTCAGGCTATCTTCCGGAGATCAGGAAACAACTACACACGTCGATCTAATTTAAACGTGGAAGAATTAGAATGTGGCACAGCAGTCCCTAAAAATGACAGAACAGGCGGTGAAGGTGACACACTAAACGCTAACCGAGAAACGCCTGATTAAGAAGTATAATCGTGTGTCCCATAGAGAAGCATATTGTGTCCTCGGACCTCGAGCGGCGCGCCCGGAGGCTCAATGTCACCTTCGCCTAGGCGCTGCAGGCCGGCGGCGGCCACTCCCGGTCAGGTGGCCGTAGGGTCGGCGCCGGGGCAGGGTCACGGCCCGGGAACCGTAGGGGAGCGCTGCGTCCCCTCTTCGGCGCTCACAGCAGGTCCACATCTGACCTGTCCACAGTGACAGAGCCAGGAAGTTGCGCGGAGGGAGGCCTGGGGGGCGCGCTCTCAGGTCCTCCACTACTCGAGACGGCGGCCAGGGCTGCCCGCGGTCACAGGGTTCGGTAACCAGGGTAGGGCAAGGGATAGGCCGGGGGGAGCCCGCCCTCGAGTGGCGGCGGGGGCCCAGGTCACCGCAAGGACACGAGGGCGCGGGCAGTCGCAAGCAGGGGCCTTACCCGCGGCGGGGCCGGGGGTCGGGGCGGAGTGCAGGAGGCCTCGAGGGCCGGCCCGGGCGGTTGCGGCCACAGCGCAGCGGCGGAGAGCGGCGCCCAGCATGACGGCGATGGCGACCCGCGAGCAGAGGATGGAGACAGAAACCGGTGTGAGCTCGCGGGTGGCTCGCGAGCGGCGGGGGCCGGACTCACGCACAGGCGCACGGCGGGCGGAGCACGTAGGCCCGCCCACTGCGACTCTGGCGCCTGGGCGGGAGGGGCCACAGCGCGGCCGCGGGCGGGTTACGGCGGCGCGCTGAGGACAAAGTTCATTAGCCCCGCGTCCCGCCTTGTCTCTGGTCAGGTGACCTGCAACCGCCATCCTGGAAGTAGGAATGGAGGCGAGGGAGGAGCAACCGACAGTGCTTATGTTCGATTCAGGCCCAGGAGGGCACTTAATCACCTCTAAATAGGAATGATAGCAATAACAACAGACTGTAATAAAAATAGCTACTTTGCAGCCGGGCGCTGGGGCTCACGCCTTTGATCCCGGCACTTTGGGAGGTCGAGGCGGGCAGATCACCTGAGGTCGGGAGTTCGAAACCAGCCTGACCAACAAGGAGAAACCCCGTCTGTACTAAAAATACAAAATTAGCTGGGCGTGGTGGTGCACGCCTGTAATCCCAGCTCAGGAGGCTGAGGCAGGAGAATAGCTTTAACCCGGGAGGCGGAGGTGTGGTGAGCCGATATCGCGCCATTGCACTCCAGCCTGGGCAACAAGAGAGAAACTCCATCTCAAAAAACAAAACAAAAGAACCCTACTTTGCTTACCCCTCTTTCCTGTTGTAGCATAAAATAAAAGAACGAATGGGGGGAAAATGCCTATATATAAGGGACTCTGTTAGTAACTATTCTTAAATCACAAACCAGCTTGCATAAAAAATGAGTTCAACTACTTCATTTCACAGATTAGGAAAGAGGCTCAGAAATCGGGCTGCTCACTGGCAGTCAAGGATATTTTCGCCACATCCCCAGTTACGAGGACTCTCACCTGGATGTTTCTGCCCCATCTCCTACAGGAAGTCTCCTGAATCTACGACCCATGGCTCTGAAATAGGGTGGATCAAGTTCCAAGGCTGCTGCATCTAATCTCAGTAGCTACATCCTAACTTTGAGCCCCTGGGCCGTCCAGGGCACTTCCCCCAGGCCTGAAGTATCTGGATGCCGCCCAGAGATAACGAGACTGTCTTTTTGTCTTCCATTCTCTTTCCCTGGGCACACTGGAAAGAAAAGATGGCCATTCAGATGCCACTTCCTCACTTCAGGCTGACTCTGAGGGACCTTGGCATCTGCTCTTCTCTTTTTCCTCGCTAACAGTGTGGCTTTACTGTATATGAATCTGGCTGAGAAAAGGATTTTTAAAATGTTTTCAAAGTACCTGCCCTCAGCTGCTCGCACCAACCTAGTTTTGGGGCTGGGAAAACAAGGTGAAAGGCTGCGAAGCAGTTTCTCTCTGACCTTCCGCCCTCTTGTCTCTTGCCCCTTATTGTCCCTCCAGGCATACGACAGAAACTAGAATCCCTCCTCCCCAAGAGAGGGTCGTAGAAAGTAGAGCCCCTTTATCCCAAAGCCAGCCATAAAGCCTAAAAATATTACTGTAGGCTGGGTGTGGTGGCTCATGCCTGTAATCCCAGCACTTTGGGAGGGCGAAGCAGGTGGATAACCTGAGGTCAGGAGTTTGAGACCAGCCTGGCCAACATGGTAAAAACCTGTCTCTACTAAAAATACAAAAAATTAGCCAGGCATTGTGGTGGGCACCGTAATGCCAGCTACTCAGGAGGCTGAGGCAGAAGAATCGCTTGAACCCGAGAGATGAAGGTTGCGGTGAGCGGAGATCACGCCATTGCCCACCAGCCAGGGCAACAAGAATGAAACTCAATCTAAAAAAAACAATCTA
>NW_022437188.1:186748-199358 GCF_009761245.1 Sapajus apella
GAGACCATTCTCACCATGATGAAACCCCGTCTCTACTAAAAATACAAAAATTAGCCGGGTGTGGTGGCATGCGCCTGTAGTCCCAGCTACTCGGGAGGCTGAGTCGGAAGAATCGCTTGAACCCAGGAAGCGGAGGTTACAGTGAGCCGGGATTGCGCCACTGCACTCCAGCCTGGCGACAGAGCAAGACTCCGTCTCAAAAAAATAAATAAATAAAAATAAGTAAATGGGGTTAAAGATGGGGTTAAAAATGATGGCCAGGCTGGTCTTAACTCCTGACCTCAGGTGATTCACCCACCTCGGCCTCCCAAAGTGCTAGGTTTACAGGCGTGAGCCACTGCACCCAGCCCAATTTCTTTTTTTTTTTCTTTTTTCTTTTTTTTTTTTTTTTCCATAAAGATGGGATTTCACCACGTTGGTCAGGCTGGTCTTGAACTCCCGACCTCAGGTGATCCGCCTGCCTTGGCTTCCAAAGTGCTTGGATTACAGGTGAGAGCCACCACGCCCAGCCTTATTTTTCTTTCTTTTCACTAGACTGGGCCCTCTTTTTTTGTTTGTTTTTTGTTTTGAGATGGAGTCTCATTCTGTCACCCAGGCTGTAGTGTAATGGCTCAATCTCAGCTCTACCTCCTGGGTTCAAGCAATTCTCCTGCCTCAGCCTCCCAAGTATCTGGGATCACAGGCACATGTCATCATGTCCAGCGAATTTTGTATTTTTAGTAGAGACGGGGTTTCACCATGTTGGTCAGGCTGGTCTCGAACTCCCGAACTCAGGTGATCTGCCCACCACCGCCTCCCAAAATGCTGGGATTACAGGCATGAGTCACTGCACCCAGCCAAGACTGGGCCCTCTTTGAGGTAAAATGTCCCAGACTGGGTCCTGGTACAACAGTGAACACTTGTTGAATGAATAAAGGCCCAGGTGGAAGTCCACCACCTATCTGACCATGAGCTCTGGGCCTTGCATTACATACTTTTATGTTTCCAAATGGATTGTTTTCATGACCTCACAGTTTTCTAGGTGTGAAGCTTCACTGCCACTCCTAGTCTGGAAGTGTCCCAAGGCAGGGCCAAGGCAAGCACCAGGCTAGGTCCAGGAAGCTCCTGTGTAGAGGCCACTATTGGAAAAATGGGATCTCACAAGAGGGATTCTCCCACTCTGCCACTATTCGGCTCCTGAAGTGGGCCTTGTCTCTGAGGTGCTCCCTAGCTGCCCCTCCCTTTATCCCAGGACTTCAGAGGTTCCTACCTCAGCCTTGGTGGTGGGGAGGGGGCAGAGGAACATCTGTCACCTTCTTTTGGAGCCTGCTCCTAGGTTAGTGGGGCCAGAGATCAATAGGGCAGAGATGGGGTGCTCATGGGTGTTGGGTTCCATTGGTGTGTCAGCACACCTATTGAAAGCCTGGGAACCGAACCTGCTGGGGTGGGGCCGGGATGCAGAAAAGAAAGCATTTCACGACCTGCTCTCTGGCCTTGGGGGCAAGTTACTGCTCTGATGCTGGATAAACATGTTCCTCTCTTCTCTACACCCCAGGATAGGTTTCTGGGCTGGAAGGGAACTTTTCTGACCCATCAAGAGAAATCCTAGTCGGGCGTGGTGGCATGCACCTGTAATCCCAATACCAGCTACTCGGGAGGCTACGGCAGAATTGGTTGAACCTGGGAGGTGGAGGTTGCAGTGAGCCGAGATCTTGACATTGCACTCCAGCCTGGGCAAAAAAAGGAAAACTCTGTCTCCAAAAAAAAAGAAAGAAAAAAAAAAAAACAAAGAAATCCACTACAGGCCAGATGTGTGGCTCACGCCTGTAATCCCAACACTTTGAGAAGCCGAGGCAGGCAGATCGCTTGAGGTCAGGAGTTTGAGACTAGCCTGGCCAACATGGTAAAACCCCATCTCTACTAAAAATACAAAAATTAGCCATGTGTGGTTTCAGATGCCTATAATCCCAGCTACTCTGATGCTGAGGCGGGAGGATTGCTTGAACCTAGGTGGAGGTGGCAGTGAGCCAAGGTTGCACCACTGCACTCCAGCCTGGGCAACAGAGTGAGACTCTGTCTCAAAAAAATAATAATAAAATAAAAATAAAAAGAGGCTGGGTACAGTGGCTCACGCCTGTAATCCCAGCACTTTGGGAGGCTGAGTCGAGTGGATCACCTGAGGTCAGGAGTTCGAGACCAGCCTGGCCAACATGGTGAAATATCGTCTCTACTAATAATACAGAAATTAGCCGGGTGTGGTAGTACACACCTGTAATCCCAGCTACTCGGGAGGCTCAGGCCAGAGAATCACTTACACCCGGGAGGTGGAGGCTGAAGTGAGCCGAGATTGTGCCATTGCACTCCAGCCTGGGCAACAGAGCAAGACTCCGTCTCAAAAAAACAAAAATAAAGGCTGTGCAAAGTGGCTAACACCTGTAATCCCAGCACTTTGGGAGGCTGAGGCAGGCGGATCACAAGGTCAGGAGATCGAGACCATCCTGGCTAACACAGTGAAACCCCATTTCTACTAAAAATACAAAAAATTAGCCAGGCATGATGGCACGCACCTGTAATCCCAGCTACTCGGGAAGCTGAGGCAGGAGAGTCATTTGAACTTGGGAGGTGGAGGTTGCAGTGAGCCAAGAATGTGCCACTGCACTCCAGCCTGGGTGATGCGGTGAGACTCCATGTCAAAAAAGAAAAAAATAAATTTAAAAATAAAATAAAAAGAGAAATCCACTGCAGCCTTATATCTGTGACAAGACTTGCAGGCCCTGCTTTCTTTTATTTATTTATTTTTTTACAGTCTTGCACTGTCATCCAGGCTGGAGTGCAGTGTTGTGATCTCGGTTCACTGCAAACTGTGTGTCTGGTTCAAGCAATTCTCCTGCCTCAGCCTCCTAAGTAGCTGGAATTACATATGCACGCCACCATGCCCAGGTAATTTTTTGTATTTTTAGTAGAGATGGGGTTTCACCATGTCGGCCAGGCTGGTTTTGAACTCCTGACCTGGTTACTCGCCTGCCTCCACCTCCCAAAGTGCTGGGATTACAGGCATGAACCACTGCACCCAGCCTCAGGCACTACTTTCATAGTCCTGGTACTCTGGCAATCAGTCACTAGTGGTCTTGTAAAGTTGGCCCCTTTCCAAAACCAAGACCAGCCTCCCTTAAGCTTCTACCATGAAGGACCTCATCCAAGTTTTATCATTGCCTTTAGATGCTGAAGCCCAGAAGCTAGGGCATCTTCTCAGGACAGTTTACCTTCTTTCCATGCTTCTTGGGCCCCCCCTGAGAGGGTCAGACAAACACACCCAAACCCCTTGCCTCTCTCCAGGGGCTCACCGAGAACAGGAATATGGGGAGAGCAATGAGGGACAGTCCGGATGACAAAGCTCACTGATCAAAAGCTCAAGCAGAGATACTGGCGGGGAGGGAAACCTCCCTAAAGAGCCCCTCCGGTCAGCTGCAGAGCGTATCTCTTGTCACCAGCAGGATTTATTGCAGGGTTCTGCCAGCAAAATGATTTACAAGTACATTCTTCCTCATCTCCCCCTTTCCAGGGGTGCTGCTGAGTTGCACGGGAAGAGATCTGCTTCTGAGATCCTGGGGCTGTATGCCTCCCCCTAACTCACCAGAGCTCTTCCAGCACACAGCACTCCCCCTACCCCCAGCTGGCTTGGAGTTGGGCAGAGAAGCTTATGAGGCTGTTATCTCTCAACAGACAGCTGTGCAGGGCTGGAGGCAGCAGCTTATCAGGGGGCCTGCAGTGATTCACAGCCCAAGTCCCAGCTTCTCTGCTGAATAGTAATTTCCAGCAGTGGAATTGTGCTCAGTCTCTCTCCTCCCCCTTTCCCAAGGGTGTGCTGTCCTTTCTCAGAGAGAGGGCAGTGAAGAGGAGATCCTACCCACAGAGCTGGGGGTTTTGTGCCGGCCTTCTGGGTAAGGCTCAGTCTATTGTCTGAAGGCTGCAGGTTCAGGGACCTCAGCAGGGTGTGCCACCCTTTGCAGTGACCTCCAGGAGAGTTCCTCTATGCTCTCCTCCTTCCTTCCCCTCCCAGAAAAGCAATGTGTCGCTCCCTTTCCCTTAGTGGTGATGTACAGGGAAACATGGGCACAGCCCCTGAGGCCAGGGCCAGCCAGGGTGGGCAGAGTGGGGGAAGAGAGAGGAAGGAGCCAGGGACTGGGCAGTCCCTTGCACCGTTTTGAAGCTGTCCAGTCTCTGTGCCTGACCCTGAAGACTCCAAAGGCTCTGAACGCAAGGCTGGTGGGGAGGGGAGACATAGGGGGCTGGTCAGAGCTGTCTATACACAGGCGGGTGCTTAGGAAAAAATTTGGGGACAGAGCCATTTTTGTGCTTGTTTTATTGGAAGCAAGACTCCAGCTGCCAGGTTCAGGGGAGGAGGCCTGGAGAGTTCAGTCTCGGGTCTCCCTCTGGGTCAGCAGGGGGAAAACGGGTGTTAAAAGAGCTAGAACCCTCAGAGATGCTCCTCTGAAGGGAAGGAAAACTAGAAAGGAAAACTGTCTGGGGCGGGGGGCGGAATAGGGCCCCACATCTCAAACTCTCCTACCCTCAAGCAGTCAGTTCTCACCCCCTGCCTTCCTTGTCAACGGTGGGGGTGACTCCAAGAGCTCTTCTCAGCTTCCACACTCCAGGCGCTCTTCACGAATGCTGGGTGGCTTAACCTTTGGGGAGTTCCAAACAAGGTTCCAGAATCCCACTGCCGACCATTCTCCCCCAAAGAAAGTCCCAGAAAAGGTGAAGGTGAAGTTCAGTATCTTCAGGCAACACGGGCATAAACATCAACCATCGCACGAAGTTTTCCTGGGGTGGTCGGGGATCCCCTCTCTTGTCGCCTTAAGGTCCATGCTACCTGTCTTGAGCTGTGTCCAGGTTGTGGGCTCCAGAGGACAAAGGAGTGAAAGGCTGGAGGTGCAAGTGAAGGTGGAGGTGCTGGGGGAAGATCCTGCCGGTCTAGGTGGCCCACAGGCAGGAGTTCTCAGGCCGTCTGATCCTCGTCCGCAGCCCCTGGCTCGGGTTGCGATCGCTTCGCTGAGCCTTCTCCAGCTGCGGGTTCCCCTAGGCTCCTCTTGGACGTCGGCGCGGCTGGCGGGGACGAGGGACCAGGATGGGGGTTCGGGGGCTGGTAGCCGGGCTGTCGCGGATCCAGCGCGTCCTTGGAAAGTAGGATGGCGAGGCCCGGCACGTTCTTAAGTACGCTGAGACTAGCGGCCGGCTCGCCAGGCGTCTGACCCTGCGTGGGCCCAGGCGGGAGGCTCTGCCACACCTCGCGCACGCTCCGGTAGCGCAGCCGCGTGACCTGGTGCAGGCCCGCCAGGCGGCGCTTGAGGATCTCGGCGCACGTGACGGTTTTGGTGGTGGCCCGGCCGCAGCCGCTGAAGACGATGGCGCGCGTGGCTGGCTGCGCCATGCTGGCGGTGGCGAAGGCCATCAGGTTCCGGATCTTGCTGCCCTCCTTGACCCGCATGTGCACCGCGCCCGGCGCCAGGTCTGCGAAGGGGCCCGAGCCCGGGCCGCCCCCCTCGGCCCCGCCCCCCGCTGGCGCCTCTTCGGAGCGCACCTTACGGAAGTTCTCCATGCGCCGTCGTCGCCGGGACCGCGGGCTGTGCCATGGGGCGGCCTCAGCGCCGCGGCTGCATGGCCGCCGGTCGCGCCCTGCGAGGGCCGGCAGGGGTAAGGGCGCTGGAGCAGCGCGGACGCCGGCGGGCGGGCTGGGACGGCGCGATCTCGGCCCCACTTCTCTCAAGCGGGCGCAGCTCTACTCCGCGCTCGGGGAGCCCGCTGCTCCGCGCCTTTAGCTGAGGCCCCGCCCCTGCCGCCAGGCCCCGCCCCTGACCCGGCCCGGCCGCCCGGGTCCCAGCCTCACCCGCTTTTCTTGGCGAGTCCCGGTCCTCAGCTACGCGGGCGTGGGAGCGGGCGCGCTGCGGGGCGCATGGGGGGGTGAAGGTGAAGTTCCACTATAATCGCCATCAGCGTCCTCCGGGCCAACGCTCACAAACCGGCAGCCTAAAGAAAAGCTGTGCTTGCGGTGTCAACGCCGCTTCAGACCCGGCATCCGAGCCCTTCCGCGTTGCAATTGAAGGCCGCCCCTCGCCCCCTCCCAGGGAGAGATTTCCGAGAGGCTTGTTGGGGCCTCGCTCCTCCTCCCCTTGGGGAACACCCCCACCTTTTTTTCACTCCCAAGTATTCTTGCTTCAAGGACAGCTAGTGCGCGGTCAGCAGAGTGCGGGAGGAGCTGCCTCCAGCTCCACTCCGCGCCTCCTCTCGGGCGACTACGTCGCGGCGTGGTCCTCGGGGGGCGCAGGAGACCCAGGCTTCAGCCTCGCCTTATCTGCCCACGGCTCGAGGCTCCTGGACCCCCGTGTACCCCTGGGACTTGGGGAATGAGGCTTTGGGCTGGGCTGTTTCCCCAGGCGCACGGGGAAGCGGGCGAGACCTCTTCTGGAGAGGCCGTAGGCTCGCTCCACCCATGCCCGAGAGCCCACCCTTACAGCTGCACGCTTTAGGGTGACCAGGCACAGTGCCCCGTCAGCGTGGCCGCCCCTTTCCTCCCAGGTGGAATTCGCTCAGGCAACCTTGGCCCCTTGAGACCCAGTGGGGTCCTTTTTGGAAAGGAAGCTGGGTGAAGGCAGATTTTAAGAAAGAGAAGGGAGGGGCCGGGCGCAGTGTCTAACGTCCGTAATCCCAGCACTTTGGGAGGCCGACGCGGACGGATTACTTGAGATCAGGAGTTCGACCAACCTGGCCAACATGGTGAAACACCGTCTCCACTAAGCATACAAAAATTAGCTGGGCGTGGTTGCACTCGTCTGTAATCCCATCTTCTCAGGAGGCCAAGGCACGAGAATCGCTTGAGCCCGGGATGTGAGGCCGCAGTGAGCGGAGATTACACCACTGGACTCCAACCTGGGCGACAGAGCAAGATTCTGTCTCAAAAATAAATAAAAATAAAAAAGAGGCCGGGTGTGGTGGCTCACACCTGTAATCCCAGCACTTTGGGAGGCTGAGGCAGGCGGATCACGAGGTCAGGAAATCGAGACCATCCTGGCCAACATAGGGAAACCCTGTCTCTATAAACAAAAAAAAAAAAAATAAATAAATAATAAAAAAGAGAGAGAAGGGAGGGATACCCCTCTCCCTATGATGTGATTATTACGCATTGCATGCCTGCATCAAAACATCTCAGGTACCCTACAAATATAGACACCTATTATGCACCCACAAAAATTAAAAAGAGGCCGGGCGCGGTGGCTCACGCCTGTAATCCCAGCACTTTGGGAGGCCGAGGCGGGTGGATCACGAGGTCAAGAGATCGAGACCATCCTGGTCAACATGGTGAAACCCCGTCTCAACTAAAAATACAAAAAATCAGCTGGGCCTGGTGGCGCGTGCCTGTAATCCCAGCTACTGAGGAGGCTGAGGCAGGAGAATTGCCTGAACCCAGGAGGCGGAGGTTGCGGTGAGCCGAGATCGGGCCATTGCACTCCAGCCTGGGTAACATGAGTGAAACTCCGTCTCAAAAAAAAAAAAAAAAAAAAAATTAAAAAGAAAGACTTTACAAAAATAAAAGAAGGAAGGAGGCGGGACGAGGGGCGCTGAAGCCTTGGGGGCATTATGAAGCTACTGGATGCCTCTCGTCGGAAACTCCACGGGACCGAAAGAGTGGCCCGGGGTCTCCTGCCGGGTGAGAGGAGCATTAGAGGAAGATGAGACTGAGGCTGTCAGGGCTGCTGATGGAAAGGAGAGGGTGTGAGAGGGGGCCTGACCCTCCCTAAAACTGCCCTCGGGCCTCGCCCGTCCTCCTTTCATCCGCCTCACTCCCAGTCAGGACTGAGGGAGAGCGGCAGATCTGGTCCCAGTCGGGGAACTGGGATGGGGCGTGGCGGGGAGGGACACCGAGAGCTAGGGCGGGCAGGCAACCGCGAAAGTGCTGGGGGCGTGACGGTTGCTGGGCCTCAGTTGGAGATCGGGCCGCCAAACCCTCTTCTCCCTCCTCCCGCTGTTCTCGCCTCATGGACATCTGCAGCAGCTCTCCGACTCGGTCCCTGCTGTTCAGAACAGGGGTTTACCCCCTTGCCACGGGTTGGGAGTAGCTGCGGTGCCTGGACCTTGGCACCCCAATGTATGAATGGCTGACCCCCCTCCCCGTCTCCTGCTGGGATCAGGAACCCTCGGGGTATGCTCCGAACCGGGACTTCGGTCTCGCTCCAGTCTCTGTGGGCCCCACACAGTGGTGGGCACTAGAGACGCAACAGCCTTGGGAAGATGCAAGGACTGTCCGCAGCGCGTGGCGGGGCACGGGGAACCGCGGGCTGTGTAAGGTCAGGCCCTGAGAGAAAGCCCCCGAAAGGCTGGAAGTTACGTTGAAACAGGCTGGTTTTAGAAGGAGCGAGCTCTCCGTCCCCGGGGGTATGCAAGCTTGGGCTGCATGATCACTTGGAAGGGATTAGGCGGAGGTCTGTCATTTGGAGGAAGGGTCCTGGGAGCTTCGGGTTTGTGTAGGGCGAGAACGGGGCTGGTCTGCGTCGGCCAGGTTGGCCCTCGAGGACGCCGCCGCCCCTACCCTCCTAAACTGCTGTCTGCCGTGGAAGACTTGTGTTCACTGCTCTGCGCAGTCGGTGAAGGGAGAACGTCGAAAAGGCCCGCATCCCCTCCTGCCGGTCCCCTCCTCTTCCCCCGCTCCCTCTGCAGCACTTAAAATGTAAATGTACATCGTGATTAGCCGCGGGGTCGCTAATTACAGCTGAAGCCATTCATTACACTGTCAGCGCGCGTCGCAGCCCGCCGGCTGTGCGCTTCCTCCTGGCCGCGGAGGGGCGCGGGGGGTGGGGGCGGGAGATGCGTGGAGTGAGGGCGGAAGGATGGGGTGCTGTGAGTTAGGGTAATGCCGCAGGCCTGGAGGAAGCGGGAGTGGGAGAGAGCGGGCAGCGAGGGGGGGAAACAGGGTGGGCGGTGAAGGACGGGGCAGAGAGGCCGGGAGAGAGGAGAAACGCAGGAGGCAGGAAGGAATTGGGGCGTGAAGTAGTGAGGACGCAGGGAAAGGGACTGTATGAGGGGGGAAACGGGGTAGGGGACTGGGCGAAGGGAGAAAAACCTGCGAAGAAGGTGGAAACCCCAGGGAGGGGCCAAACCCCAGGGAAGGGCGGGAGTCAGAGGAGGGGTTAGAGGGCTCAACTTCGGAAAGGCTGGTAGATAAAGTAGAGCATCAGTAGTTAGAAAACACCATGGTTAGAAAAGTGGAATCAGCCAAGATGTTGTGTTAAAGGAGCTGGGTGCCAGCCGTACACACAGTAGGGGAGCATTTATTTCCGTGTGTGTTTCTAGATGTAAATGTATTTTTAAAATACCGGCCAGAAAACGGCACACTGACCTCTTGTTACCGCATCCAGTTTTCATTGCTTTCTTTAAGAAAAGGACTATTAAGTATGCATACAAAGTTAAATACAGAGTCTTGGAGCAGCTGGTATAAATGAGCTACTGACCCTGAAGCTTCAGCTTCGATTAGCTTCTTTCTGCCTCTTTGTGACCTTGGACAATTTACGTAACCCATTTGCCTTGGCTTTGTCATCTGTAAAATGGGGCTAATTATAGTAATCCACCTCACAGAGTGATTATGAGACACAGCAGTCTTGGAACCTTAGCTGCTAAGTTCTCAGGAAATGTTGGCTGTTATTATTTTTTATATATTTTTTTGTGAATAAAATAAAAAAAAAATTTTTTTTTTGAGACAGTCTTGTTCTGTTGCCAGGCGCCAGGCTGGAGTGCAGTGGCGCAATCTCAGCTCACTGCAGTCTCCACCTCCTGAGTTCAAGCAATTCTCCTGCCTCCGCCTCCTGAGTAGCTGGGACTACAGGCGTGTGCCACCATGCCCAGCTAATTTTTGTATTTTTTAGTAGAGATGGGGTTTCACCATGTTGGCCAGGATGGTCTTGATCTCTTGACCTCGTGATCCGCCTGCCTCGGCCTCCCAAACTGCTGGGATTACAGGCATGAACCACTGCGCCCAGCAATAAAATAATTTTTTTAAAAGGATTAGGGGAAAGAAAACCGGTGAAAAGGAAAAGAAATTGGGAAAGCCTGAGAAATAATAGCAGTTTTCATCATACATTAGGAACTGGTGAGTGGCAAGTTAGACTCCTTTCACCCTCAGAGGAGGCACTGGGGTAGCTAGGCTAGAGCCCAAGCCTAGCCAATACATCTCTGAAAAGGTTCCCTGGGGCCTTCCAGCAGCATGCCCTACTTCCCATGGACAAATCTCCCGTGTTCACACTGGAGGTAGGTCCCTGAGGCAGCCGTTCTCTGTTTTCTGTGGCAGGAGGAGGGTGAGGAGCTCTTAAAAATCCCTGGACCTAGTCCCAGCCTCTTTGGGCAGGGGCTTGGGAGCGTGTACATAGAGTCAGGAATAAGAAAGTTAGCAGGGAAGAAGAATAAAATAAAATAAAAGTAAAAAAAAGAAAGTTAGCAGGGCCAGAGGGAACTCAGATTTAGCAGGCACCCACCAAGTGCCAAGCTTTGGGTCCGATGCGTTGAATCTCCATACTCTTTCTTTCCAGAAAGTTATGATCATTGTTTGACAGACGTGAAACTGAGACCCAGAGAGGTTAAATAACTTGTCCTATGTACCACAGCTAGAAAGCGGCAACCACAGATGTTTGAACCCAGAACTCTGACTCACTTTACTATCTCAGCTGAATATAAGAGAAAAATAAACTTTTAAATGACTTGAACTGCCCAATAAAGGTAGGGGTTAGCTTTGGGAGATGAGGGTGTTTCCACAGTGGGAAAGATGTATTGGTGCTATCGCTGAATAAGAATTACCCCACAGCTCAGCAGCTTTAAATAGCAAACATTTGGCCAGGTGCAGTGGCTCACACATGTAATCCCAACACTTTGGGAGGCCGGGGCTGGAGGATCGCTAGAGGCCAGGAAGGAAGATTGCAGTAAGCTGTGACTGCACCACTGCATTCCAGCCTGGGCAACAGATCGAGACACTGTCTCAAAACAAACAAAAAACCCCCAATGACAATCATGTATTATTGTGAGATCACACAATTTCTGAGGGTCAGAAATCCAAGAGCAACTTAAGGAGATCTCATCTAGCTCAGGGTCTGTCATGAGGCTGCAGTCAAGATGTCAGCTGGACCTGGAGGATCTACTCCCAAATTTACTTCACATGTCTGTTAGTCAGAGGTCTCTGTTTCTTCATTGGTGTGATCATGATCCAGCAGCTGGCTTCCCCTAGAGCAAGTGATCAGAGAAAGACAAAGAGAGAGGGACAGACAAAAGAAGCAGGAAGCTGCAGTGTCTGTTATGGACCAGCCTCCTCACACGCCATCATTTAGAGTTTATTCTATTAGTTGGAAGGCAGCCCAGCCTACATTCAAAGGGAGGGGTTTCAGACTCCATTTCCGGAAGGGAAGGGTATCAAAGAACTGTAGGCATTTCAAAATCACAACAGGGGGGTGTTTGGGAGGCAAATTTAGGAAGAGAGGGAAGAAGGCATCAGCACATTGAAGCAAATATGTGAAAGAACGCTGACCTTGAATCAAGAGAGCGAGGTTTATTTCCTGGCATGCAGCAAGCGCTTAATAAATGTTTGTTAAGTGAATGCATGAGTGACAACTTTTCTGAGACTATTTTCACGAACACAAGAGCAGTTACCATCCTACATGCTCTCCTGAGGGTTGAGTGGGATTATGGGTATCAGAGCGCTTTGTAAATTTAATAGTGCTGGATATCTGGGAGTGAATGTGGTCTGGGATACAGGAGAGGGCTGTGCCATACAAGAGCTTCTGCCCAGGTCAGGCATTTTCTGTCAGACTGAGTCCCAGGCCCTGGGGTAGTGCTCTGATTCCAGCTTTCCTCCTCAGCTGTTTATCTCAGCCGCAGTCCAACCTCCTCTCCATGGCTCAGTTCTAGGTATTGCTTTTCTACTTGAGCGAGTCAGGACAGGACCCAGGAGTCTTACCACTGGCCAAGCCTCTCGCCTTCAGGCCACTCTTCCTCCTGTGCTGCTCTGGCCCCACAGTTGGGGAACGCGGGTTTGCACTGCAGACCCAGTGAGCGGTGCCATTTGAGGACAAGAACCATTAATCTTGCAGGAAATTCAATTACTCTCCTAGCAGAGAGGCCAAGTCACCCGAGTGCTAGGAGGCAGAGGGGATGTGTGGGTCCTAGAATGAATGAGGAGAGGTATCTGTGGGAGGGGAAAGGAGAAGAGAGGTAACAGCATACATGGGGCTTCCTTCTCCATCTCCCCGAGACTGGGATGCTGCCATTAGTCCCCCATCTTCTTTCCAGACCTTAAAGGCAAGTGTGGCAAAAAGCCACTCACCTGGGCAACGTTAGTGTTCCCAGGAGCTCCTGTTCCCGAAAGACTTCCCAGGAGCCTGCTATGATGCCTGAAATTCCCCATTATTGCTTCCCTCCGTAGGATCAGTTTTGTCCTCTGAAGATAAGGTCCCTCCAAAATGGGAGCTGATCAGCCGGGCGCGGTGGCTCACGCCTGTAGTCCTAGCACTTTGGGAGGCTGAGGTGGGTGGATCACCTGAGGTCAGGAGTTTAAGACCAGCCTGGCCATCATGGTGAAACTCCATCTTTAAAAAAAAAA
>NW_022437188.1:199458-213475 GCF_009761245.1 Sapajus apella
TGTGCCACACACTGTACTGAGCACTTTGCATATACAGACTCATCACATACAACAAACACAAACACTCTGAGCTAGCTGCCACCCACTTTATAGGTAAAGTGGAGCCAGATCCAGAGACAGATGGCCTGGCTCCGGTGTCTGCTCTTAATCATGGCACTAGACCTTTGCAGGAGGAAGGGGAGGCAGGGCAGAAAGCCACCAGCTATCACCAAGACCTCCCTGGCTATCTATAATAAAGGGGACAGCACTCCTGGGTGAGTTCTCCTTTGCATTTGTCTGGTGCGGAAGGCATCAGGGCTGCTCCTTCTCCTCCAGCACTGACCTGAAGCAGAGCTAGGGTGCTTGGTTGGGTCTGCTTCCCTAGAAATATATCATATGCCCTTCGGGGTGCAATGAGGTTTTTGTTTACGACTCAGAAAATGCTTGCCCATCTGACACCCAGAAGCAGCTAATAGGATGGTTGCCCTTGGTCAATCTATCGAACGTTCTGTGCCTCAGTTTCTTTCCTCATGAAATGGAAACAATGACAATAGTATTTATTTCTTAGAATTGCCTCAGGTTAGCCTGGGCGCGGTGGCTCAGGCCTGTAATCCAAGCACTTTGGAGGCCAAGGCGGGTAGATCACTTGAGGTCAGAAGTTTGAGACCAGCCTGACCAACATGGCAAAACCCCATCTCTACTAAAAATAGAAAAATTAGCTGGGCATGATGGTACACACCTGTAATCCCAGCTACTCAGGAGGCTGAGACAGGAGAATCGCTTGAACCTGGGAGGCGGAGGCTGCATTGAGCCAAGATTGGGCCACCGCACAGCCTGAATGACACAGCAAGACAGAGCCAAAAAAAAAAAAAGATTGTTTTAGGTTATACCCCAGTACCTCCGTGGGGTTGTCACTCCAGTTTTCAGAGTTAGGCCTGATTCCTTGTCTACAGACTCAGCTACTGAACATTAAAGCGTGTAGGGAAAACAGTGGGGAGGGGGCGGGGGAATGTGGTAAAAAAACACAGGGAGGCAGAAGGGGGTTGTCGACTTCATGTGGCAGCCAGCACTGTTGGGCCCCAGCTGTTCGTTGACAGGCAGAAATGCAGGCCCAGTGGTTTTATTTTGATTGTGTGTGATTGAACATTTTCTGCTTCATTTCAATGAGAGTTGGCTGTACCAGCTTTTCTGAATGTTACATACATAGAACCCTTCTTCCTTCACATCCGGTTGAGTCAGGCTCATGACAAACAATGTAATTTCATTGCTGTAGAGGCCCCTAGGGTCTGGCGCACTGGGAAGAAGCCAGGAAATTGTTCCCTTTTTCCTGGGTCACCTCTCTTCCTGACAGTTGTTCCTTTCCCACCCCCCCATGGTGGTGAGAGTAGAAACAGCATTTTTCACATACTGCCCTTGACCCCTCCGTCCCCCAGCCTGCCAGCCTGGAACAGAGCCCCCAAATCAAGCCGGATGAATTGGGGTTCCTCTCAGTTGCAGGAGACACTGGTCAAATTCCCTTTATGGCCACGAGGGTAATTACCACCAGGTAATTGTCTTCCTTCTCTTGAAGAAATGATAAAGTAAATCAAATGTGCCTGCCATCTACTCTGAAGTAAATCACAAGGCACCCTGTATGTATTATCCCGGAAGATACATTTTATACATTTCAACAAGGAAAAAGAACGTATTTTGTTTGCAAAATTGCTGGGAGAACTCTCTATCTCCCTCTGCCCAGAAATTGTGCGTACGCGCTGATGAATGACTTGCCTGGTGAACCTGCCTCGGGAGAGATAATAGAGTTATGATTGGATGTCACCAGCGCTCATCATTTCAGCCCTGGGAGAAGTCATGGGAGTACGCAGAACTCTTCCCTTCAATGAAGCAGTTGTCTCGTAACCACAGATTTTCTTCCTTCACTGGGGCTGTGGGCACACTTTTAAGATTCTGCCCTGAAGTCCAAGTGAGCTACACAGATCCAGTGTGTTCAAAAAGGAAGCCCCCAAATTCATGTTTTTGTGTGACAGTTCCAGGTTTTTATTATTTATTTATTTATTTTTGAGACGGAGTCTAGCTCTGTTGCCCAGGCGGAAGCTCAGTGGCGCGATCTCGGCTCACTGCAACCTCCGCCTCCTAGGTTCAAGCAGTTCTCCTGCCTCAGTCTCCCGAGTAGCTGGGACTACAAGCCATGCACCACCACGCCCAGCTAATTTTTGTATTTTTAATAGTGATGAGGTTTCACCATGTTGGCCAGGATGGTCTCGATCTCCTGACCTCATGATCGCCCACCTTGACCTCCCAAAGTGTTGGGATTACAGGCGTGAGCCACCTCACCTGGCCCAGGTTTTGATTTTTTTTTTTACATTTCTTTTAGAGGCAAGGTCTCATTCTTTCGTCCAGAGCTGGAGTGTGGTGGTGCGATCATAGCTCATGGCAGCCCTGAACCCCTGGGCTCAAGGGATTCTGCAGGGACATGCCATGTGGCCAGTTCCAGGTTTTTAAATGTTGTCAACTGTTTCAGTTATCTGTTGCTAACAAATCACCTTAAAATCACAAATCACCCGCCGGGCGCGGTGGCTCACGCCTGTAATCCCAGCACTGTGGGAGGCCGAGGCGGGTGGATCACGAGGTCAAGAGATCAAGACCATCCTGGTCAACATGGTGAAACCCCATCTCTACTAAAAAGACAAAACATTAGCTGGGCATGGTGGCGCGTGCCTGTAATCCCAGCTACTCAGGAGGCTGAGGCAGGAGAATTGCCTGAACCCAGGAGGCGGAGGTTGCGGTGAGCCGAGATCGCGCCATTGCACTCCAGCCTGGGTAACAAGAGTGAAACTCCGCCTCAAAAAAAAAAAAAAAAAAAATCACAAATCACCTTATTTAGCGGCTGAAATAGCAATGATGTATTATTTGTTTTTTACTATCATGATTTTTTTGAAAAATAGAGATGGGCTGGGTACAGTGGCTCACGCCTATAATCCCAGCCCTTTGGGAGGCCGAGGTGGGTGGATCACTTGAGGTCAGGAGTTCTGGACCAGCCTGGCCAACATAGTGAAACCCCATCTCCACTAAAAACACAAAAATAGCCAGGCATGTTGGTGGGCACCTGTAATCCCAGCTACTCAGGAGGCCGAGGCAGGAGAATTGCTTCAACTTGGAAGGCAGAGGTTATGGTAAGCCGAGACCCTGCCGTTGCATTCCAGCCTGGGCAACAGCAAGACTCCATCTAAAAAACAAAAAAAAATATAGAGTCTCACTATGTTACCCAGGCTGGTCTTGAACTCCTGAGCTCAAGTGATCAGCCCACTTCAGCCTCCCAAAGGGCTGAGATTACAGGCAGGTGATTGGCTGGGCACGGGGGCTCATGCCTGTAATCCCAGCACTTTGGGAGGCCGAGGCAGGTGGGTCCCATGAGGTCAGGAGTTCAAGACCAGCCTGGCCAACATGGTGAACCACCCCCTCATCTCTACAAATAATAAAAAAAAATTAGCCGAGTATAGCAGTGAGCCAAAATTGCGCCACTGGAGCCACAAGAGCCTGGGCCACAGAGCCAGAGCGAGACTCTCTCTCAAAAAAAAAAAAAAAAAAAAAAAAAAAGGCCAGTCTCCAGTCTCGGTGGCTCACGCCTGTAATCCCAGCACTTTGGGAGACCAAGGCGGGCAGATCACGAGGTCAAGAGATCAAAACCATCCTGGCAAACATTGTGAAACCCCGTCTCTACTAAAAAATACAAAAATTAGCTGGGCGTGGTGGCGCACACCAGTAGTCCCAGCTACTCAGGAGGCTGAAGCAGGAGAATTGCTTGAACTCGGTAGGTGGAGGCTGCAGTGAGCAGAGATCACGCCACTGCACTCCAGCCCGGTGCCTAGTGACAGAGCAAGATTCTGTCTCAAAAAAAAAAAAAAAAAAAAAAAAAGAAGTGGACCTGGCGTGGTGGCTCACACCTGTAATCCTAGCACTTTGGGAGGCCAAGGTGGGTGGATCGCCTGAGGTCAGGAGTTCAAGACCAGCCTGGCCATCATGGTGAAACCCCATCTTAAAAAAAAATTAATTAATTAATTAAAATAAATAAATAAAAGAAGTTCAAGTGATTAATGAGATCTATAGATCTATTTCTTTTTTGTCAAAGATGTGATTTGGGATATAGATTTATTTTATTTTTAGAGGGAGTCTTACTTTGTTGCTCAGGCTGGAGTGCAGTGGCACAGTCTCAGCTCACTACAACCTCTGCCTCCTGGATTCGAGTGATTCTCCTGCCTCAGCCTCCCTAGTAGCTAGGATTACAGGCACCCACCACCACATCCTTTTAGTAGAGACAGTGTTTCACCATGTTGGTCAGGTCTCCAACTCCTGACCTCAGTCAATCCACCCGCCTCAGCCTTCCAAAGAGCTGGGATTACAGGCATGAGCCAACGTGCCCAGACTATTTTATTTTATTTTGAGACAGAGTCTCTCTCAGTTGCCCAGGCTGGAGTGCAGTGGCGTGATCTCAAGTAACTGCAACCTCTACCTTCCTGGTTCGTGTCATTCCCCTGCCTCAGCCTCCCGAGTAGCTGGGATTACAGGCACACACCACCATGTCCAGCTAATTTTTTGTGTGTTTTCAGTAGAGACAGGATTTCACCCTGTTGACCAGACTGGTCTCAAACTCCTGACCTCAGGCAATCCACCCAGCTGGGCCTCCCAGAGTGCTGGGTTTACAGGAGTGAGCCACCATGTCTGGCCTATTTTTTAGAGACAGAGTCTCACTCTGTTGCCCAGGCTGATGTGCATTGGCACGATCATAACTCACTGCAGCCTTGAACTCCTGGGCTCAAGGGATCCTCCTGACTCAGCCTCCTGAGTAAGTGGGACTACAAGTGTGAGCCACCATGCTGACTAATTTTTGAATTTTTTGAAGAGATAGGAGCTTGCTATGTTGCCCAGGCTGGTCTCAAACTTTTGGTCTCAAGCAATTCTCCCACGTTGGCCTCCTAAAGCTCTGGGATTACAGGTGTGAGGTACTGTGCCTGGCCTGAGATCTCTTTTTTTTTTTTTTGAGGCAGAGTTTCACTCTTGTTACCCAGGCTGGAGCGCAATGGCGCAATCTCGGCTCACCGCAACCTCCGCCTCCTGGGTTCAGGCAATTCTCCTGCCTCAGCCTCCTCAGTAGCTGGGATTACAGGCACGCGCCACCATGCCCAGCTAATTTTTTGTATTTTTACTAGAGACGGGGTTTCACCATGTTGACCAGGATGGTCTCGATCTCTTGATCTCGTGATCCACCCGCCTTTGCCTCCCAAAGTGCTGGGATTACAGGCGTGAGCCACCGCGCCCGGCCCTGAGATCTCTTTTATTTATTTATGTTTTATTTTTTTGAGACAGAGTCTCACTCTGTTGCCCAGGCTAAAGTGCAGTAGTGCGATCTCAGCTCACTGCAGCCTCTGCTTCCTGAGTTCAAGTGATTCTCCTGCCTCAGCCTCCTGAGTAGCTGCGATTACAGGCATGTGCCACCACGTCCGGCTAGTTTATTTTTCTGTTTTTGGTAGAGATGGTTTCACTATGTTAGCCAGGCTAGTCTTGAACTCCTGACCTCAGGTGATCCTCCCACCTCAGCCTCCCAAAGTGCTGGGATTACAGGCATGGCCCACCGCACCTGGCCCTGAGAGCTCTTTTAAAATCCTGGACTGCTCACCAACTTTGAGTTTAGCCTGAGGAGTCATTGCAGGATTTTAATCTGGCCTGTCTTGATTAGATTAGTAACTTTAGAATGTTCACATAGGATGCTAAGGGGCCTTTGTTCCAGTTATCAACTGCTGCATAATAAATTAGCAAAAATCTAGTTGTGTAAAACAGTCATTTATTTATTTATTTATTGAGATGGAGTTTCTCTCTTGTTGCGCGGGCTGGAGTGCAGTGGCCGAATCTCCGCTCACTGTAATCTCCGCCTCCCGAGTTCAAGCGATTCTCCTGCCTTGGCCTTCCAAGTAGCTGGAGTACAGGCATGCGCCACCACGCCCAGTTAATTTTTTGTACTTTTAGTAGAGATGGGGTTTCACTATGTTGGTCAGGCTGGTCTCGAACTCCTGACCTCAGGTGATCCACCCACCTCGGCCTCCCAAAGTGCTGGGATTACAGGCGTGAGCCCCTGTGCCCAGCCAAAACAATCACTTATTATGTTCACAGATTCTGTGGGTCAAGAATTTAGTCAGGGCACATTGAAGACGGCTTTGTTTCTCCTCCATGCTGTCTCAGGTTTCAGCTCGAATGCTGGGGCTGAAGTAATGGCAAAACCTTATTTCTAAAAAAAAAAAAAAAAAAAAAAAATTTTTAAAAAAAAAAAAAAAGGCCAGGCGTGGTGGCTCAAGCCTATAATCCCAGCACCTTGGGAGGCCGAGGCAGTCGGATCACGAGGTCAAAAGATCGAGACCATCCTGGCCAACATTGTGAAACCCCATCTCTACTAAAAATACAAAAAAAATTAGCTGGACGTGGTGGCGCACACCTGTAGTCCCAGCTACCTGGGAGGCTGAGGCAGGAGAACTGCTTGAACCTGGGAGGCGGAGGTGGCAGTGAGCCGAGATCGCGTCACTGCACTCCAGCCTGGCGCCAAAGCGAGACTTTGTCTCCAAAAAAAAAAAAAAAAAAAAAAAACAATGACCACAGCAATGGTCCTAAGTGCTGGGATTACAGGTGTGAGCGCAACCTCCGCCTCCTGGGTTCAGGCAATTCTCCTGCCTCAGCCTCCTGAGTAGCTGGGATTACAGGCACGTGCCACCATGCCCAGCTAATTTTTTGTATTTTTAGTAGAGACGGGGTTTCGCCATGTTGACCAAGATGGTCTCGATCTCTTGACCTCGTGATCCACCTGCCTCGGCCTCCCAAAGTGCTGGGATTACAGGCTTGAGCCACCGCGCCCGGCCATTATTATTATTATTAAAATGATTTAGGGCCTGGCATGGTGGCTCATGCCTATAATCCCAGCATTTGGGAGGCCAAGTTCAGGAGTTCAAGACCAGCCTGGGCAACATGGTGAAACCCCATTTCTACAAAAAATACAAAAATCATCAGTCAGGTGTGGTGGTGCACACCTGTAATCCCAGCTACTTGGGAGGCTACGGCAGCAGAATCACTTGATTCCAGGAGACACAATTTGCCAAGATAGTGCCACCGCACTCTAGCCTGGCAACAAAGCAAGACTTCCTCTCAAAAAAAAAAAGTAATAAAGAGGAGCATTAATCCAATGAAATCATCAGTAGCCTTTCCAAGTATACCCAGAACTCGAGGGCTCCTGTCTCCTCTGGCCTCATTCCCCACCCCTTTCCCTCATCCATTCTGCCTAAGCCTCGCCAGCTTCCTTGCTTTTCCTCAAATGTGATGAACACGCTTCTGCAGGGCCTTTGCACTGGCTGCTCCTTCTGCCAGGAATGTGGTTCCCCCTGGTATTTCCCTGACTGTCTTCCTGGTAGCCTTCGGTTTCTGCTCGACGTCTCCTCCTCAGAGAGGCACCCCCCCTCCCCGACCATCCTAATACCACCGTCCCCTTCTTCCATCTCTTTTCCTTTCTTTGGTTTTATTTTTCTTCGTGGCACTTAACGATCATCTGGCATAACTGTAATCGCTTACTGTTTTTTATCTGTCTCCTTCCACTAGAATGTCAGCTCCAGGAGAACAGGGACCTTGTTTGGTTCCCAGCTTCATCTCCAGCACCTAGAATGTGTCTGGTACTCAGTAGGTGCTCAAATCAACGTTTGTGGAGTGAACGAGGGATAGGCTTCTTTGGGTGAGAAATGTCAGCAACCCACGCCTAGTACATGATCTAGAACAGTGGTTATTAAACTGCGGTCCTTAAAGTGTGATCCAGGATCTTTGGGGGTCCCCAAAATCCTTTTGTGTGGCGAGGATCTGCAAGGTCAAAACTTTTTTTTTTTTTTAAGACAGAGTCTTGTCCTGTTGCCCAGGCTGGGGTGCAATGAGGAGATCTCAGCTCACTGCAACCTCCATCTCCCAGGTTCAGACTGTAATCCTGCGCCTGTAATCCTGGCTCAGCCTCCTGCGTAGCTGGGATTACAGGTGCACGCCACCATGCTCAGCTAATTTTTGTATTTTTAGTAGAGACCGGGTTTCACCACATTTGCCAGACTGGTCTCGAACTCCTGACCTCATGACCCGCCCTCCTCGGCCTCTCAAAATGCTGGGATTACAGGCGTGAGCCACCGCACCTGGATGGTCAAAACTATTTTTATAAATATTCAGAGACATTATTTGCCATCTTCATTCTTATTTTTTCATGAGTGTACAGTGGAGTTTTTCAAAGGCTGTAGAGCATGTGATGTTGCAACAGATCGAATGCAGAAGCAGATATGGTCTGGGCGAAGTGAGTGGATCATGCCTATAATCCCAGCACTTTGGGAGGCTGAGATGGGAGGATTGCTTGAGTCCAGGAGTTCAAGCCGGCCTGGTCGACATAGCAGAACCTCATCTCTTTTATTAAACAAAGAAAGGAAAGGAAAAGAAAAGGAGGGGAGGGGAGGGGAGGGGAGGAGAGGGAGGGAGAGAGAGAGGGAGGGAGGGGAGGGGAGGAGAGAGGGGGAGAGAGAGAGGGAGGGAGGGGGGAGGAGGGAGGCAGAAAGGAAAGGAGCAGATATGAGAATGCAGCTGTCTTTTATTAAGCCAGACATTAAAGAGATCTGCAAAATTATAAAATGATGCCATTCTTCTCAGTTTTTTTTAAAAAAATGTAACTAATTTAAATAAAATGTTTTTTATGTTAATGTGTAATGAGTTTATTAATTTTTTTTTGTTTGTCTTTTTTGGGATACGGAGTCTTACTCTGTTACCTAGTCTGGAGTGCAGTGGCATGATCTTGGCTCACTGCAACCTCCATCTCCTGGGTTCAAGCGATTCTCCTGCCTCAGCCTCTCCAATAGCTAGGCTTACAGGCACACACCACAACACCCAGCTAATTTTTGTGTTTTTAGTAGAGATAGGGTTTTGCCATGTTGGCCAGAGTGGTGTTGAACCCCTGACCTCAAGTGATCTGCCTGCCTCGGCTTCTCAAAGTGCTGGGATTATAGGCCACTGTGCCCAGCCAAGTTTATTAATTTTAAAACATGAATTAATAATAAATGTTTTCCTTTATTATTTCCTTTGGGTGTGGTGGCTCATGCTTATAATCCTAGCACTTTGGGAGGCTGAGGTGGGCAGATGCTTAAGACCAGGAGTTAAAAATCAGCCTGGGCAACAAAGTAAGACGTTGTCTCTATAAAAAAAAATACAAAAATTAGCTGGGTATGGCGGTGCATGCCTGTGGTCCCAGCTACTAGGGAAGTGCGGGGGCTGCTTGAGCCCAGGAGATCAAGGCTGCAGTGAGCCATAATCATGCCACTGTCCTCTAGCCTGGGCAACAGAGCAAGACCCTGTCTCAAAAAGAAAAAAAGGCCGGGCGCGGTGGCTCAAGCCTGTAATCCCAGCACTTTGGGAGGCTGAGGCGGGTGGATCACGAGGTCAAGAGATCGAGACCATCCTGGTCAACATGGTGAAACCCTGTCTCTACTAAAAGTACAAAAAATTAGCTGGGCATGGTGGCACGTGCCTGTAATCCCAGCTACTCAGGAGGCTGAGGCAGGAGAATTGCCTGAACCCAGGAGGCGGAGGTTGCGGTGAGCCGAGATCGCACCATTGCACTCCAGCCTGGGTAACAAGAGCGAAACTCTGTCTCAAAAAAAAAAAAAAAAAAAAAAAAAAAAAACCCTCCTAAAAAAAGAAACAAAAATGAATTAATAATATTTCTGCTGGGTGGTGGCTGACACCTGTAGTCCTAGCACTTTGGGAGGCTGAGGCAGGAGGATTGATTGAAGCCAGGAGATCAAGACCAGCCAGGCAGCATAGTGAGAACCCCCGTCTACAAAAAGTAAAAATATTGGCTAGGCACAGTGGCTCATGCCTGTAATCCCAGCACTTTGGGAGGCTGAGGTAGGTGGATGGCTTGAGCCCAGGGGTTCAAGACCAGCCTGGGCAACATGGTGAAACCCCATCTCTATAAAAAATGCAAAAATTAGGTGGGTGTGGTGGCACGTACTTATAGTCCCAGCTGTTTTGGGAGGCTGAGGCCTGAGAATCACATTAACCCTGGAGGTGGAGGTTGCAGTGAGTGGATATCACGCCACTGCACTCTATTCTGGGTGACAGAGCAAGACCCTAGGTCAAAAAAAAAAAAAATTAGCCAGGCATGGTGGTGTGGGCCTGTAGTCCTAGCTACTTGGGAGGCTGAGGTGGGAGGATTGTTTGAGTCTAGGAGTTTGAGACAAACCTGGGAAAGTAAGATCCCATCTCTACAAAAAATGAAAAACTAGTTGGATATGGTGGCATGCGCTTGTGGTCCCAGCTACTCGGAAGGCTGAGGTGGGAGAATCCCTTGAACCTGGGAGGCAGAGGTTGCAGTGAGCTGAGATGATGCTATTCCATCCTGGGTGACACGAAGACTGTCTCAAAAAAAATAAAATTAAAATTAAAGAGAGATGAAGATTGGAAGGAGGCTGAGAGACCTGGATCCAGGGAAGAGTTGATGTGTGCAAAGGAGTCCAGCAACATGATGACCTGTGCATTGAGGAGTACGGTCTCTGCAGCAACCTCTGAGTTCAGAGATGACCAAAAATGCTCTAGGAACAGTCATGGTTATCACTGACTATTTGTTGTTTTATTTGATTTCTATTCTTTGACTCTCCTAAATTGTTTATTAGGAGAGTTTTATAAACTTTATAAACTTTACTTATTCTAGCGGTAACGGTGAAGCTGGATAGAATTGCGCCTTCTCCAAGCTGCAGGGTGAGAACCATCAATTGTGTGGTGGAATTTATGGCCCTTTCCAAGGCCACGGCTCTTTCAGCCTGCAGGTGTCAGCCCACGTGGCTCCCTGTGCTTGTGGACTGGTTTGGTGATACACTGCGTGTCAGGATTTTTTTCTGATAGCTTTATGGAATGGATCAATGAGGATAGCGTTGAAAAAATTTTGTGTGGAATCTTCACCAACCCAGTAAGAATTCAGGACTCTTGGCTGGGCACGGTGGCTCATGCCTGTAATCTGAGCACTTTGGGAAGCCAAGACAGGTGGATCGCAAGGTCAGGAGTTTGAGACCAGCCTGGCCAATTTGGTGAAACCCCGTTTCTACTAAAAATACAAAAAATTAGCAAGGTGTGCTGGCAGGTGCCTGTAGTCCCAGCTACTCAGGAGGCTGAGGCAGGAGAATCACTTGAACTGGGGAGGTGGAGGTTGCAATGAAATCACACCACTGCACTCCAGCCTGGGGACAGAGCAAGATTCCATCTCAAAAAAAAAAAAAAAAAAAGAATTCAAGACTCTTAGAGCCCCACAGTGGCATTCAGCTCAGCTCACTTCTCTGCAATGGACTGAAGGCTTCAAGCAAACTTTACATATATATATATATATAAAACATACATACATATATATATTTCTTCCCCTCCCCCCAGGACACATGTTCAAAGAGTAAGTTGTATGTAATAATAAAAGAACACAGCATCCAGGTCCCTGAAAGAAAAAAATGAAAAACATAACACTGGTGAAAATTAGCTTCAGTTTCTAGAATTGAAAGTCAAGCAGGGAAAGTAATATTTTTTTCCTATTAAAGTATGAAGGTCACAAAATTTACAACTCACAAAAGAGAGGCTGACGTATAGCCAATTAGCTCACAAGAGACCAATGGATAAACCAGACACAAACTGTTAACAGACCTGGCAGTCACATCCTTTGAGTGATTACAGACCTAGGAAAGGACCACAGGAGGCCAGGTAATGACCAGAGTTGTGATTGATGGGTCTTGAGTCAGAGCGAGAGAGCTAGTTTTATATTTTCTTCTTTCTTTTCCACTTGCTTGCTTTCTATTTCTTTCCTTCCTTCCTTCCTTCCTTCCTTCCTTCCTTCCTTCCTTCCTTCCTTTCCTTTCCTTTCCTTTCTTTCTTTCTTTTTCCTTTCTTTCTTCTCTCTCTCTCTCCTTCCTTCCTTCCTTCCTTCCTCTCTCTCTCTTTCTTCTTTCTTTCTTTCTTTCTCTCTCTCTTTCTTTCTTTCTTTCTGTCTTTCTTTCTTTCTTTTCTTCTTTCTTTCTTTCTTTCCTTTGACATGGAGTCTCACTCTGTCACCCAGGCTAGAGTGCAGTGGCACAATCTCTGCTCACTGAACCTCTGCCTCCCAGGTTCAAGTGATTTTCCTGCATCAGCCTCCCAAGTAGCTGGGATACAGGCATCCGCCACCATGCCCACTTACTTTTTGTGTTTTTAGCAGAGAAACTACTAAAAGGGGTTTCACCATGTTGGCCAGAGTGGTCTCTAACTCCTGACCTCAGGTGATCCACCTGCCTCAGCCTCCCAAAGTGCTGGGATTACTGGCATGAGCCACTGCACCCAGCCTAGTTTTATGTTTTCAAAATACCATTTCTGCTCACGTTAGCTAGAGGTGGCTTCTTCACACTTATAACAAGAACTCTGATTGATCAAAGAATCTTCAGTACCTGGTGGGTATTTACTGCCTTGGGAATAGCTGAAATCTTCCAGGCATAGGAGTTAAAGAATGGTTTGGGTGAACAGAGGGATCACTGCTTTTTGTTGTTTCTGTTGGGAAATGCTTGAAGGATAAATAAAAGAAACAAGAAGTTGAGAGCATGAGGAAAAAGAGTAACTGATAGATCAAAACCCCTGAGGAGATAAGAAAGAATGAAAATCAGAGCACAGTTGTGGGGCTGGCCTTAGCCTGTGAGGAGGGAGGGGAGACATCTCTTCCTCTGAGACAGGTGGGATGGAGGAAGGAATACAAGAGCACGTTAGTAAATGCAACCCCCTGCAGAGGTTGAGTTTGCCTGCAGATAGTGAGCAGAATGGTCAATCCTGGGGAAGAATTATCCCTAGCCGGCTTTTTGCAGGTTCCACATGGAAGGACAATAGGTGTGGGAAGTAGAAAAGTTCCTTTTAAACGTTTTCTTTCTTGTTAAAGAATAAGTGTGCTGGCCAGGCGTGGTGGCTGACGCCTGTAATCCAAGCACTTTGGAGGCCAAGGCGGGCGGATCACCTGAGGTCGGGAGTTCAAGACCATCCTGACCAACATGGTGAAACCCCGTCTTTATAAAAAAAAAAAAAAAAAAAAGAATAAGTATGCTAATAACTTTGTTAAGCCCTATCCTATGTAGCTGTTAGACATGCCATGCTTATAGGCACGTAATACATTCTATGTCCTTGTACTTTAACCAAGATATCTGTGCTGGACGTGCTCACAGGCATGTCCCAGCTCTCCATGGCTCTTACCTGTTTAGAAAAGTTTTAAGTTATTAGCCCATCGGGTTTTAGTTTAGATGGTGAGGTCTGGCTTCAGCCAACGGAGATCAGACATAGCAGTAAGGACGACCCCAAATGCGTAAGGGATAAATTTGTGTGTTTTTCTTTGTTGTACTCTTGTGGCACGATGGCTAGTGAGGGTACCCTTCCTGCCGTCCAGGAAGTAAAAATTTCATTGCTGAAAAATCCTTTGTCTCAGTGCTAATCTTTCTTTGTGACATCAAGCATCTGTTTCCGACAATAGGTGATAGGAGTTTATTTATTTATTTATTTATTTATTTATTCATTGCTCCCCCACAATGTAGATAGAAGTTTATTAAGAGGATGCATAGGCTATAATGCGTGATACAATAGTGAATCATTATTCATTTATTTTGTTTGTCTGTTTGTGTTAAAGCCCTGAGCTTAATTCTCTTTTTTTTTTTTTTAGGCCAGCAACTCGAATTCAAATATACTCCAAGAGCCCTGAGCTTAATTCTCTATGTTCATTCATTCAAAATATTCTCTCTGGCCAGGCGCGGTGGCTCAAGCCTGTAATCCCAGCACTTTGGGAGGCTGAGGCGGGTGGATCACGAGGTCAAGAGATCGAGACCATCCTGGTCAACATGGTGAAACCCCGTCTCTACTAAAACTACAAAAAATTAGCTGGGCATGGTGGCGCGTGCCTGTAGTCACAGCTACTCAGGAGGCTGAGGCAGGAGAATTGCCTGAACCCAGGAGG
>NW_022437188.1:213575-222560 GCF_009761245.1 Sapajus apella
GGGAGCTGAGCCCTCCACGGCCTCTGCAGCCAGCACATGAAATGCAGCTCAAGGCCATCTGAAAGCACTCACTTGGTAGCAGGCTGCTCTCTAGTGTGGCAGACACACTGGTACCCACTCAGCATCCATGCTCCTTGTCTTCCTTACTAATACAACGCTAATCTTACTGGCAGAGGCAGTGTGCCCAGCTAAAAGGCATTTTCCAGCCTTCCATGCCAAACAGCAGTGACTATGTGACAGTTTAGGCCCATGAGAGATGAACAGAAATGGTTGGATAGGGCTTTTTGGAAAGCTAATTAAATGGGGACGCAGACTCAGCCGGCATGCCCATTGTCCCTTTGCCCTTCCTTCTTCCAGCTTCTTGCAATGCAGCCATGATGGCTGGAGTTGAGAAGCTTTCTCAGAACTCTGAGGGCAGCTGGGCACAGTGGCTGACACCTGTAATCCCTGTGCTTTGGGGGGCTGAGGCAAGCAGATTGCTTGCGCTCAGGAGTTTGAGACCATCCTAGGCAAAATGGCGAAAACCTGTCTCTATAAAAATTACAAAAATTAGCCGAGCTTGGTGGCACATGCATGTAATCCCTTGGGGGGTTGAGGTGGGAGAATCACTTGAGCCTGGGAGGTGGAGGTTGCAGTGAGCCGAGATCACACACTCCAGCCTGGATGACAGAGTGAGACTCTTGTCAACCCCCCACCCCCAAAAAGAAAACATCTCAGGGAAAGGCCAACAGAATTTCAGAGACCTCTACCTTGTATCTTAAAGTCACCGAGCCAAGTCACCTATTTGGATTTCTCGTTATGTGAGAACAAGAAGAGCTATCTTGTTTAAGGCATTGCTAGTTAATATTTGCATTTTCTGTTATACGCAGCCAAGCTTAAGCCACGCTTGATATGCAAAGAATCAGCTGTGTTTGTTACCTGTGGCAGCCATGAGAATGGCTTTTCAAATCTCTGACAGCAGGAAGTATAATTAACCAAGGACTCCAGCTGCTGGCTCTGAAATGCATCACTGCGTTTATGCCAAGGCCAGATTTTCCGTGGACTGCTCCCAGCTAATGACTGAGCATGAATGGGATACTAAGGCAGACTCATTCTTGGGACAGGGGTGAAAGATGGATGACTTTAAGTGAAGAATTCGCCAATGGCCTTGCTGAAAACTTTCCTTAGAGCTGCCTTGCAGTTTAAGAGGAGGTGTCCACTCAACTTCTTTCCTTTCCTCTCTTCTGCATTCAAGAGTCAGGCTTCTGTCATGCTCTCATGTCTCTCCCAACCTCTCTTCACTCCCGCCTCATATTTTCTCTCTTTTTAAAATAGAGATGGACACTTTGGGAGGACGAGTTGAATGGATCACTTGAAGCCCAGAGTTCAAGACCAGCCGGGCCAACATAGTGAAACCCCATTCTACTAAAAATAGAAAAATTAGCTAGGCATGGTGGGGCTCACCTCTAATCCTAGCTACTGGGGAGGCTGAGGAATGAGAATCACTTGAACCCAAAAGGAGGAGTTTGCAGTGAGCCGAGATCACACCACTGCACTCCAATCTGGACAACAGAGTGAGACTCTGGTTCTAAATAAGTAGATTAATTAATTAATTTAAAAAATAGAGATTGGATCTGGCTATGTTGCCCAGGCTAATATGGAACTTCTGCCTCAGTGTTGGGAATACAGCTGTGAGCCACCATGCCCAGCCCCTCCTCGTTTTCTCTAACAGATGGTTGCCCTAATAAATATCTTGCATATTTCATTTTATCTTGGGATCCCACCTTCTCTGAGGACCTGGACTAACATATCCCCAAATCTGTTTATGCCTGTTGCACGTGTTTTTCTAATTACATAATTTAACAAAGCCATAACTAAACCATAGAAATATGAATACAGAAGGAAATAGAGTTGTTATTTCTATGAAAACCAAGTTGATTACTTTAGAAGGTTTTGAAAAGGGTGATTGCACCAGGCACAGTGGCTCACGCCTGTAATCCCAGCACTTTGGGAGGCTGAGGCGGGGGGACCACAAGGAGTTCGAGACCAGCCTGGTCAACATAGTGAAACCCCGTCTGTACTAAAAATACAAAAATTAGCCCGGCATGGTGGCACATGCCTGTAGTTGTGGCTACCCGGGAGGCTGAGGCAGGAGAATTGCTTGAACCTGGGAGGTGGGGGCTGTGGTGAGCCGATATTGCGCCACTGCACTCCAGCCTGGGCAACAGAGTGAGACTCTGTCCCCCCTCCCAAAAAAAGGAAAGGGTCGTTGCTTAAAAGAAAAAAAAAGCTATTTACAAAAAGACAAATAAGGTCAGGCATGGTGGCTCATGCCTGTAATCCTAAGACTTTGGGAGACCAAGGAGGGCAGATCGCTTAAATTCAGGAGTTCAAGACCAGCTTGGGCAACAATGTCGAAACCCTGTCTCCACAAAAAATACAAAAATTAGCCAGGCGTAGTGGAGCGAGCATGTAGTCCCAGCTTCTTGGGAGGCTGGGGTGAGAGGCTCGCGTAAGCCAGCAGATTCCAGTTGCAGCGAGCCGTGACTGTGCTACTCACTCCAGCCTGGGCGACAGTGGTTACAGGGACGGGAGGGAGGGAGAAATGGGGAGTTGTGTAATGGATATGGAGTTTCAGTTTTGAAGGATAAAAAGGTTGTGGAAATCTGTTGTACAACAATGTGAATATACTGAATACCACTGAACCATACATTTCAAAATGGTTAAGATGGTAAGTCTGGCCAAGTGTGGTGGTGCATACCTGTAATCTCGGCATTTTGGAAGGCTGAGGAAGGCGTAGGAGCTCAGGAGTTTGAGACCAGCCTGGGCAACCTGCAGGGAGCCATGATAATGCCTCTAGACTCCAGCCTGGGCAACAATAGCGAGACCCTGTCTCAAAAATAAAATAAAAATAGGCCGGGCATGAGGGCACACACCTGTAATCCCAGCACTTTGGGAGGCTGAGGCAGGCAGATCACCTGAGGTCAGGAATTTGAGACCAGCCTGGCCAACCTGGTGAAACCCCGTCTCTACTAAAAATACAAAAATTAGCTGGGCGTGGTGGCACGTGCCTGTAGTCCCAGCTAGTCAGGAGGCTGAGGAAGAAGAATCACTTGACCCTGGGAGGTGGAGGTGGTAGTGAGCCAAGATCGTGCCACTGCACTCCAGCCTGTGTGACAGAGGGAAACCCTGTCTACAAATAGAAAAAAAAAAAAAAAAGAAATCTGTGACTAGTTGTAATCAATTGCTTGTAAACACCGCTGCACTCAGATAAGCCCACATATCATTTTTAATGATCCTTTTAAACTTACTGTATTTTTTGTTTAATTGACCAACTTCTGGTCTCAATTGCGTCAGATAAGAAAGCTCCTACTGAAATAACAGTAAATGTGAATTGCTTTATCGTGCAACTAGTTCATACGTGGGTGAAACGCTCAAATGTCAATCCAGTAGAAGGAAGGCAGGGAGGAGGGACCTTCCAGGGATCAGGAGAAAGCCAATAACAAACAGAGACTAAGTGAGGGGTCGGGTAGCGGTGTTCTTCAAGGCGGAAGGACATGCATGGGGGTATTGAGAGCACTGAAAGAAGAGGACCCTGTAGTCCAGAAGCAAGAGAGGAAGGTGTGATTCAGGAAAGCTGAAACAGTTTTTGGTGATGACAAAACCTCTGATGAGGCCAAGGGAGCAGGTGGGTGACTGAAGGAGAGACAAAGGCCTCCAGAGTTGAGGAGGAACCACAAACCCCAGGTATTGGGTGAATCATCCGATCAACTCAGAAGTCTCCTGGATGAACTCAGAAGTCTCCTAGACTGGCAGGAAGAATGGGCTCGGAGAGGAAATTGGGAGCAGGTGTCCAAGCAGTGGTGTGCTAGAAGCAGCTCATATTGGCTCAGGAGAACCAATTGTTAAATTTTCAATTTTGTGGGCTGGTTGTTATGCATTGCCACTATTAAAATGCAATTATAAAGGCTGGGTGCAGTGGCTTATGTCGGTAATCCTGGCACTTTCAGAGGCCAAGACAAGCAGATCACTTGAGCCCACGAGTTTGAGACCAGCCTGGGCAACATGGTAAAACGCCACCTCTACAACAACGATAACAAAAAAAAAAAAACAAAATTAGCTGGATGTGGTGGTGGGCACCTGAAATCCCAGCTACTCAGGAGGCTGAGGTGGGAGGATTGATTCAGCCTGGGAGGTGGAGGTTACTGTGAACTGAGATCACGTCACTGCCTTCCAGCTTGGGTGACAAAGTGAGATCCTGTCTCAAAAAAACAGTGCTTTTTCTTTCTTTTTTTTTTTTTTGAGGAAGACGCAGTCGTAGTTTTTGTGTGTCGTGGATCTGTATGCTTCTGTTGCTGACACACCACTGTTCAGATAATTTTTTGTGTGTGTATTTTTAGTAGAGACAGGGTTGGTTTGGCTGGTCTCAAACTCCCAACCTTGTGATCCACCCACCTCGGCGTCCCAAAAGTGCTGGGATTACAGGTGTGAGCCACCACGCCTGGCCCACTGAGTTATTGTTTTGCGAATTACCTATATTCATTCATCAACTGCAATCATAGACATAAGAGTTCAGCAAAACCCAAAACCCAGTGACAGCATTCTGTGAGAATCAATTGGTTATATGGAATTTACAATAAAGGAAGTTGTGTAAGTTCTGTGTTAACCATCCTTCCTATCAGTAAAATTTTTTTTTTTTTTTTTTTTTGAGACGCAGTTTCGCTCTTGTTACCCAGGCTGGAGTGCAATGGCGCGATCTCGGCTCACCGCAACCTCCGCCTCCTGGGTTCAGGCAATTCTCCTGCCTCAGCCTCCTCAGTAGCTGGGATTACAGGCACGCGCCACCATGCCCAGCTAATTTTTTGTATTTTTAGTAGAGACGGGGTTTCACCATGTTGACCAGGATGGTCTCGATCTCTTGACCTCGTGATCCACCCGCCTCGGCCTCCCAAAGTGCTGGGATTACAGGCGTGAGCCACTGCGCCCGGCTATCAGTAAAATTTATAGTAAATATATTTGCACATATTTTATATATGTATATGTAAATACACTCACACACACACACACACACACACACACACACACACACACACACATACATTTTTCCCTAAAGAGCTGGTTGTTAAACATTTATGACACATCACTCAGCCAAGGACTCCTTTCCCTGATACTGGCATTGGGGTGATGATGAGCAATACCATCATGGTGGGCCAGACCCTCCCTCCTGCCCCGAGCTCACAGTCTCATGCGGAGTCAGGAACTGAGGTAACAATACAGCACCGGGGGGGCAGGGAGGAAGGGAACTGAGACCAAGCAGAGGTAGAGAGGTGTTCAAAGCATGTGAGATTTATGTGGGCACTCAAAGAATGGGTAGGAATCAGCCAGCCAAAGGAAAAACACGAGCAAAACCCCAGCTGCTGTCAGCAACAATGGGAGGCAGGCCGGGTGCAGTGGCTCATGCCTGTAATCCCCACACTTGGGGAACTAAGGCACCTAAAGTCAGGTGTTCAAGGCAAGCCTGGCCAACATGGCAAAACCCTGTCTCTACTATTAATACAAAAATTAGCCAGGCGTGGCAGCGCACACCTGTAATCCCAGCTACTTGGGAGGCGGAGGCACGAGAATCACATGAACCTGGGAGGCAGAGGCTGCAGTGAGCCAAGATCGCATCACTGCACTTTAGTCTGGGCAACAGAGCGAGACTCCATCTTAACAACAACAACGAAAAAGAAACAGGTCATGATGTGCCTGAGGGCAGTGGCCATGGGGTGCTTCTCTTGCCTCCTGGAGCATCTGGAGAGTGGAGAAAGAGCAGCCTGTAATGGAAAGGGTTTTCTGGGCCCTAGACCTTAGAAGAGTAAACATTTCTGGACAAAGGGACAAAGATGGGAGTCAGGTGATGGGAAGAGTGGGTGTTCTGGGCAGAAGGAGCCACATGAGCAAAAGCAAGGAGGTAAAAGAGAATCCGAATATGTAAATCTGCAGGCAGTTCTGGGTGGCTGGAGTGCTTGTCGGGGAGGGTGTGGGTAAGATGCTGGAGAAGTGGCCATGGCTGAGACCAGGAGGGCTGAGAGCCAAGCCAGGGAGAGGGTGTGTGTCCTCAGGAGCTGTGGGGAGCCTTAGGAGGGGCCTGAGTTGGGGTGTGACATGGTTAAGATCCCTTCAGCTGCTTGGAGAATGATTGGGTGGGTGTCAGGTAGGGAAAGACTGGAGGATGTGATTCTTTTGGGAAGATACTGTAGTCAGATAGGTGAGAGATGATGGAATAGGGTGGTGGATATGGAGAGGGGAAAAAAGGATTGACTCCAAAGAAATAGGGAAGCAGAGTTGAAAGGACTTAACTTCCAGGAGGCTGGCATGGGTAATTAAGGGCTGATGCAGTTGTTTTTGAAGAGCACTGATGAGTTATTCTGCAAAATGTCCCTCCACTGGAGTTTGATGTTTTCTCATGAGTAGTAGTCGAATAGAGCTCATCATGTTTTCTCCATCTCATGTGGGAGGCTGAGGCGGGCGGATCACTTGAGGTCAGGAGTTCGAGACCAGCCCGGCCAACAGAGTGAAACCCTGTCTCCACTAAAAATACAAAAATTAGCCAGGCATCGTGGTGGGCACCTGTAATCTCAGCTTCTCAGGAGGCTAAGGCAGGAGAATTGCTTGAACCGGGGAGGCGGAGGCTGCAGTGAGCTGAGACTGTGCCACTTCATTCCAGCCTGGGCAACAGAGCAAGACTCTGTCTGAAAAAAAAAAAAATATTGAGATTACACCTTTTATGCACAAATATTACAGAGATCAGTGAATTCTATCAGGAGGTACATGATATACCCATGTCTTATTACTATGATAGGGCCATCTTTGGGGGAAGGGTCAGAGGAGGAGGTACAAATATAGGGAAAAGATCTAGGTTTCTGGTTTGGGATGGGCTGGAGTGCAGAAGAGAATCCAGACCAGAGACAGGGCTTTAGGAACACCCAGCACTGGGGAGGTAGCTGAGGAATTGAGAAGGGGCAACGTTGCCAGGGCAGAGGGTGTCAAAAGGAAGAGAAATGGCGGAAATAGAAGCAAGACTGGCTTTGCACTGTATCTAAGTAGTTAGGGTAGGGGCGAGAATTGGAATATGTCCTGCAGATTTGGTATCCAGGGGCTTGGCCAGTGCCTGGAGTTAGTGCTCACCACGGCCAGGCCGAGGCTGGGACTTGTGGAGGGGATTTTTGTTTCTGAGCAGTTAACTTGGAGCACATTTGGATGCGCACTCCTGGCTGCACAGTTCCTGTGTTTTTTTGTTGTTGTTTTGTGTTTTTTTGCGATAAGGTCTTACTCTGTTGCCTAGGCTTAAGTTCAATGGCGCAATCATGGTTCACTGCAGCCTTGACCTCCCTAGCTCAAGTGATCCTCCCCCTTCAGCCTCTTGAGTAGCTGGGACTAGAGGCATTCACCACCATGTCCAGCTAATTTTTGTACTTTCAGTAAAGGTGGGTTTTTGCCATGTTGCCCAGTCTGATCTCAAACTCTTGGGCTCAAGTGATCCACATGCCTAGGCCTCCCAAAGTCCTGGGATTACAGGTGTGAGCCACTGCGCCCAGCCCACTACTCCTGTTTTAACTCAGCCAGTAAGAAGTGGGCAGTGTTCTGGATTCCACGTTAAGATCTCCTGGCTAAGCTGCCAGAAGTGGCAATGAAATTGGCTTGTGCGCGGCCAGCGGGCTGCCTGGCGCCGAGCACTTCCAGCTGTGGACAGAGCCACCTAGCTGGTGAACTAGCTCTGCGGACGTGGGCGCCCCCAAGTGGTCTATTGGAGGGCCTGCTGTTGGAAGCGAAGCAGACGCAGTGAAGGGTGGCCATTCGTAAATCTTTGGAGAAATTTCTATTCAGATACTTTGTGCATTTTTAAATGGATTATTTGTCTTTTTATTATTGAGTTGTAAGAATTCTTCATGTATTCTAAATGCAAGTCTCTTTTTAGATATATTGCAAGAGTTAGAAGGTGGAGTCCTTATTATCTAGACTCAGGCTGCCCAAGGGACCCATATATATATATATATATATACACACACACACACACACATATTTTTGAGACAGGGTCTCAATCTGTCACCCAGGCTGGAGTGAAGTGGTGTCATCACGGTTCACTGCATCCTCACCACCAGGGCTCAAGTGATCCTCCCACCTCAGCCCCCCAGTACTGGGACTACTAGCATGCGCCACCACGCCAGACAGATTTTTTTTCCTTTGGTAGAGATGGGGTTTCGCCATGTTGCCCAGGCTGCTCTGAAACTCTTGGGCTCAAGTGATCCTCTTGCCTCGACCTCCCAAAGTGCTGGGATTTCAGGCGTGAGCCACATTGCTGACTTCCTCCTGACTTTTAAAAATGACAATCCTGGCCGGGCACGGTGGCTTAAGCCTGTAATCCCAGCACTTTGGGAGGTTGAGGTGGGTGGATCACAAGGTCTAGAGATCGAGACCATCCTGGTCAACATGGTGAAACCCCGTCTCTACTAAAAATACAAAAAACATTAGCTGAGCATGGTGGCGCGTGCCTGTAATCCCAGCTACTGAGGAGGTTGAGGCAGGAGAATTGCCTGAACCCAGGAGGCGGAGGTTGTGGTGAGCCGAGATCGTGCCATTGCACTCCAGCCTGGGTAACAAGAGCGAAACTCGGTCTCAAAAAAAAAAAAGACAATCCTGAGTTCTAGTTTACATACAATAACTTGCACCTATCTTAAGTTTTCAGTTTGATGAGCTCTGTTTTTTTTTGTTTTTTTCTTTTTTGAGACAGAGTCTTGCTCTGTCGCCCAGGCTGGAGTGCAATAGCACCACAATCTTGGCTGACCACAAACTCTGCCTTCTGGGTTCAAACAATTCTCTTGCCTCAGCCTCCCAAGTAGCTGGAATTACAGCAGTCCGCCACCACATTCAGCTGATTTTTGTATTTTTAGTAGAGATAGGGTTTTATCATGTTGGTCAGGCTGATCTTGAACTCCTGACCTCAGATGATCCACCTGCCTCGGC
>NW_022437188.1:227560-246406 GCF_009761245.1 Sapajus apella
CTGTAATCCCAGCTACTCAGGAGACTGAGGCAGGAGAATTGCCTGAACCCAGGAGGTGGAGGTTGTGGTGAGCCGAGATCGCGCCATTGCACTCCAGCCTGGGTAACAAGAGTGAAACTCCATCTCAAAAAAAAAAAAATGTTTAAAATTTTTAGGAACTGCCAAACCCTTTTCTCAAGTGGCTGCACTATCTTACTTTCTACCAGCAATGTATGAACTTTCTGATTTCCCTACATCCCTGCCAATACTTTTTATTATCTATCTCTTACACTGTAGTCATCCTAGTAGATATAGAGTGATATCTCATTGTGGTTTTGATTTGCATTTCCCTGATGACTAATAATATTGAACATGTTTTCTGTGCTTACTGGCCATTTGTAAATCCTCTTTGGAGAAATATCTTTTCAGATCCGTTGTACATTTTTAAGTGGGTTGTCTTTTTAATAATGAGTGGTAAGAATTCTTCATATATTCTGGGTGCAAGTCTCTTTTCATATATATGACTTGCAAGTATGTTCTTGCAATCTGTGGATTGTCTTGGGGAGCTTCCAGTCTGGGCGAGAAGGGGCAGTGTGAGCCGTGTAAGGAGCAGAAGCACTGTACAGTCTAGGGTGAGCTCTCTGAGCCTCAGGATTGCTCACTGCTAGATGAGCTGATCTGACATTTCCACGGCTCTGCAGCAAGAATGTGTGTCCCTGTATGCTCAGTATGCTGTGCAATCATGCATACAAGCTAAGTGTCAGGGAGGTGGCATCTCACAAGATCAGAAGCATGGGAGACTGGGGGAAGCAGGAGGTTCTTTCTCTCCTCCCTTCCTCCCTCCTTCCCTCCCTCCCTTCCTCCTTTCTCCTTCTTTCCTTCCTTCCTTCCACATTTTTTTTTTGGACAGGAACTCACTCTGTCACCCAAGATGGAGCGCAGTGACTTGTGAATATGGCTTACTGCAGCCTCAACATCTCAGGGTCAGTGTGGTCCTTCCACCTCAGCCTCCCAAGTAATCAATACTACAGGAGCATGCCCTCATGCCCAGCTAATTAAAAAAACCCTCTTTTATAGAGACGAGGTCTCACTCCGTTGCTCAGGCTGGTCTCAAACTGCTGGGCTCAGGTGATCCTCTTGCCTCAGCCTCCCCAAATACTGGGATTACAGGTGTGAGCCACTGTGCCCAGTGGGAGGCTCTTTCTTAAGAAAGAAGACTCCATATTGCAAACTTGCACAGGACTAACAGTGTGGATGAGAACATGATTAACAGGATTTTCTTGGAGGTGATACAGTGTGGCTCAGGAGCCAGGCTGATGGGTTTATGTCCTGGCTGTAGTAGATGTCAGGACACAGTGCCCTTCCCATACCCCCTTAGCCATTCCTGATGGCTTTTTACTGCAAGTCCCTGGGGTTTTCTGCCTGAGGGTGCCCTCTGTTCAGAAGGCACACTGGCAGGCTGGAGGTATCAGGAACAGCTCTCAACTAATGAAGAAACCCTCAGTGTTGTCACTCCTTCAGTGGGATGAGTACATGGTCTTCTTCACTGTCCCAGACATGCCCAATACAATCAAGCCCCATTTGTCCACAGCGGTAACCTGCTCAGGGCTGCACCCTATGCTGTTTTTCTTCATTTCTTTGTTTCACTTCCTCTTCTCTCCTATTAGCCTTGGAATCATCTCTCAAATAAACCATTTGTATGAACATCCTTATCTCTGTGTCTTCTTCTGGGGAAATCCAGCCTAAAGATAGTGGTTCTTTAATTTCTTAGATCTATCTGCCCAATTTCCTTGGGCAGATCACTTTACCACTTGTAAATTTCACTTGCGTCATCTATAGAATGTGGAAAATAGCACTTATTTCTTAGAATGGTCAAGCAGTTTAGTATCTTACTCAGACATTAAAAGTACAGTAAATGTTCCTATTCTCTTTTTTTTTTAATTTATCTTTTATTTGGCTAATCTAGCAAAATGTTCCTATTCTCATTTGTTTACTGGCCTGTAACATAAATATTCTCCCAGAGACTCTTGGATGAACATGACTCATTCGGACATAGGTAGGGAAAGATAAGCAGCCTGGAGCTGGCCCTGTGGAACATTGATTGACTGGGTTCCTGCTTCCAGTTACTTGCCTCCTCTCCAATGGGATTAAATGTCTCCACCATTTTTCATGTGACTTCTCTGGCATCCTGTATAGATAGCATATTTCCCTGGCCCCCATAAATTAATTTTGGGCTTTCCCATGTGACTTGCTTTGAATAATGGCATATGAGCAGATGTGACATTCTCCACATCTGCAAAGAAGCTTGAAATGTGTTACTGCATGGTTTGGTACAGGCTCTCTCACTCCAGCCCTCCACCAACACAAAGACATGTCTCCAGTGCCTGCCACACAGTCTGAGCTAGAACCATTAAATACTTTATTTTATTTATTTATTTATTTGTGATGAAGTCTTGGTCTGTCACCTAGGCTGGAGTGCAGTGGCGTGATCTTGGCTTACTGCAACCTTGCCTCCTGGGTTCAAGCGATTCTCATGCCTCAGCCTCCTGAGTAGCTGGAAATACAGGTGCATGCCACCATGCCTGTCTATTTCTGTATTTTTAGTAGAGATGGAGTTTCACTATATTGGCGAGGCTGTTCTCGAACTCCTGACCTCAAATGATCCACCTGCCTCAGTCTCCTAAAGTGCTGGGATTACAGGCATGAGCTACTGTGTGTGGCCTAAATACTTTATTTTTTATTTTAAAAAATGGTTTCATCCATCCATTTACAGATGATTAAATAATTATTGTGTGCCAGGCAGTCCCATATATTACATGTGTCTGCGTATGTAAATTCATTTCATCCTCACAAGAACGCTAAGACATAGGTCCCATTCTCACCATCCTTATTTTATATATGTGAAAAACTAAGGTTCAGTGAGGATTAGTACCTTGCTCAAATTCACACTGCAGGGACGGGGCAAGATCTGCCTTCTAGGTTCATATTCTTGAATGCTGTATCCTGCTTCTCATAGTAGGTAACCAGCAAATGCCTATTAAGTAAACATTTGTTTAAATGATTGTTACTACTGGTAGCATTGTTCCCTTTCATGTACCTAAATAGGGAAGGTACAATCTACTGGGACAAAGATGGGATTCTGACTTTGGACCTGCTTGCTCACTCTTCCTATGTGAGTTGTTTGCCAAATAGGAGACCCTTCTGATTCTTCTGATTGGAGAAAACTTGTCTGTGGTCATCAAATGGGAATCACAACATTTCCCTTGCAGGACCTACATGAACCACAAGATATGTCCTGTCAATTCCATGTGGTTCCCAGACATCTTCCATGTGGACCCCAGTGTGGATCCTAGTGTGGACCCCAGATCTCTCTCCTAAAGGCCCATGCGAACCCCTATATCTTTCCTGAGGCCCACGTGAATTCCCAACATTTTTCCTATAGCAGCTAAGCTTGATCACTTCCATTGGTTTCCGTTTGTCATCTCATTGGCTCCTCGCCACAGCTCCGTAAATCAGCCTTGGCTTGAATTATAGCAGGGACAGAGAGCAGTGTTCATGTGGGTGAACCAGAGATAGGACTGACAGAGAACCCAGTTGTCCTGACCTGGAGCCCAGGACCCTTCCTTCCTGGTTGGCCTTGTGGCGGGATTATGCTTCCTGCTCAGCCCTTCCCAGGCACCAAGGCTCTCTCCCTCCATTTCCCCTCTGCCACACTAGTTCTTGTCTGCCTTTTTTCACTCCCACCCCCTTTTCATGCCAGCTGTGGGAGTGAGGCCCCACTCCTGGCAGGCTGCAGCCAGACAATGGGCCCTTATTCTAGGCAAAGAATCTCTGCTGTGTCTCCCACCCACTGAGGCCCCCTTCCAGGCCTAGGATGGTGTGGGTGGGAGGTAGGAGTGAAGGGTATGGTGTGGGGGAAGGAGAAATTGGCCAGCAGCAAGAGAGTGGCCCTGGCTGTAGAGATCTCACAGGAGGTTTACTATGTAAACACCGATCACAATAAAAAGCCTGTCTTCACTCCCAACCCGTTTCTCCAAGTGAGTCTCTCTTAGCCCTCCAACGTTCTGGGTTTTTAAACATTTACCCTGGCCTTTACTCTCTGGGTCTTCATCTCTACATATGCACTCTTTCACTGTTTTTTTCTGAGTCCCTTTTTCTAAGCCTCTCTCTCCCTGTTCCTTTGCGTAATTTGTCCCCGTTTCCCGTCTCTTTCTTGCTTCACTATGCTCCATTACCCATATTATCTTTCCATGTATTTTTTCTCTCCAGGCCTTGATCTCTCATCTCAGTCTCTCTCTCCGTGTGTCGCTGTCTCTGTGTTTGTGGCTCTTCTTTCCCATCGTTCTACGTCTGTCTTTCCGTGTATCTGTGTCCTTGTCTGTGTATCATCTCCAATCTTCTGTCCTCTGTTCTCTCTGTCCCCCTGCGCCTGCAGAGCTGACGGGCCTTCCGCAGTCACCGAACTCTGCTCTTTCTCACTCCTTTCTGGCACGTCCCAGAGGCTACTGGCATCGGCATGGGAGGTTATTCTCCCCAGTTTACAGATGTGGAAGCTGAGGCTCTGGCTGCAGGTGCCAGGCTCCCATCTCTGGATCTCTTCCTTCCGCCTACTCGCCATGCTGTTGTCCCTGAGGTGTCCGTCAACCACCTGATCCGGCAGGGGCCCGAGAACTAGCACCTCGGACAGCTCCTGCAAGGTGATGGGGCGGCCGGGTCGTCCTTCTCGCGAGCTCAGGAGGAGCGGCCCTGGGAGTGAGGCGGAAGTCTCGCGAGAGTGGCTGCTGCAGGTTGTGGCGGCGTGGGAGCGCGCGGAGACGGCCCCGGGCGCGCGCGCGCGCGCTCCCCGCCTCCAGCCCTGGAGCGGCTCGCGGCCGGCTCCGCGCCGCATCTCTCGGTTCAGCGCAGCTCAGCGCAGCGCGGCGGCCTTTCGGCAGCCTAACGGCCGCGGCAGGTGAGTCTGGGCATGAAGGCTGGGAGGAGAGCTTTGCAGGGAAGCTGGGCGCGGGGCGAGAAGGGTAGGGATCGCTGGCTGCAGCTTTTACCCCCTACACTTCACCTTTGGATGCAAGGAGCAGGCCGAACTGCTGGAGAGGTGGGAGTGGAGGTGACCTTTCCTGTTCGGGGCTGGGGAAGAGCGCTCAGGGCGCACCCAGCCCCCCAACCTCTCCCATCCCCATCTGTGGCTCCCGCAGAGGGAACTGGGCCTTTGGGTGACGTCAGACCCTGGATCTGGAGCCTGAGCTTTGGGCCATCCATCCCCCCCAGCCCCACCTGGCGTTCCCTGGAAACCGGCCTTCTGGAGATGGCGCGCGCGGCCGGGGATGGGGGCGACTGCAAGGGTGTGCTGGTGGCCTCCTTTGGGTCTTTCATTGCAACTAGCGCCTGCAGGTGGACCTGGGTTGACTTCCCTCACCTCCTTGGGGCGACCGACCTTTGGACTGCGGGCCTCAGCCGCCCCAGGGTTGCTGGGGAACGGGTGCGCTGGCCCAGGTCACAGGGCGGGCTCTGTCAGGGCTTTGGGTGGTGAGTTAGGGGCGCTGGATATAGCTCATTTCAACGGTGGCCGGAGTCGGTCATGAGAATGGCGGTGAGGCGTTTGGGGACCGATCCCTGTCCCCCACCTCGGGGAGCTCCTGGTCTGGGGGTTGGAGGAACCAAGTAGAGACTGGGCCTGAGCATTCACCATCACAGGCGGTTTACACCGTTAATGTCTCAGCTTCCCGATGGGGAGATCAGTGAGGGCCTGGCCGACTTTCCCAGGGACACAGAGAGAAAGAGAGGTGACAGCCAGCGAACGGGAGACTTCCAGGGGTGATGGGATTTGGGTGGGAGGAGAGGCAAGAGAGGACATTCCAGGAGACTGTATGGGCAAAGGCACAGGGATGGGAACTAGCACAGCTGTTGGGGGCTGAGCCTGGGAGCTCAGCCATGTGACTGCCCATGGGGTGGCACAGTGTGGAAAAATTTGCAACCTGTACCCTACACGTTCTGCCTCCATGGAGCAGGGCTCTGAGCAGGGCTCTGAAAGAGGGGAACGGTTCTTGCAGGGGCATGATTGGCAGAGATTTTGTTTGGGGCTACACAGGTTTTGCCAACTTAGGTTTGTTCTGGGCTTGGTGAGTATTAGGGCAAAGTCTCCAGATCTGAGAGGCGGCTGTCTGGTGAATGGGCTCCTGAAAGAGGGTCTTAGGTTTAGCAAACCCCTTGGAGAGTTGGTGGGGTCCCAGGAGGGGAGTTCTAGACAGAGATCTTGGGCTCTGTGGCTGTTTCTTTAACCTTTTTTCCTGGCTGGCCACCTCCAAGCCAAGTTGATTCCCCATTCCCGGCGTCTCTTTGCTAGCACCTTTCTAGAGGGATGAAATAATAGGACTAAGTAGTGACCTCCCTCTAGGATGCTCCTTGTTCTAGTTTAGAGCATCCCCCCATTCTTCTCCCTCTTCCTTTTCCTTTCCTCCCCCATCCCTCTGCCTCCCTCTCCCTGTCCCCACCTCTTGCCCTCCATAGCATTTCCTTTACAGGCTGCACTTCCTTCCCTGCTGCCAGACAGGAATTTCAGAAGGTTTCTCAGAGGAAGTGTGATACAGCAGGTTTGACAGCAGCTTTGGGCTTAGCCTGATTGGGGGAGGGCGTTAATTGTCTCTCTCCCACCCCTTGGGAGAGTGTCCAAGGGAGTCTTAAGCAAGTATATGGATTGGCTGTGCTCTGTGCTGGGTCCCTCCTGGAAACTCCATCCAGGAGGGAGTGAGGGAGAGATTATGGGAGAATACGTGAACACTTAAGTGCCCAATGATTGACTCAGAATGTATGCAGTGGGATGCAGAGCACCAATGTCTGGAAAGGCTTCCCAGAAGGGGTGGGATGTGAGAAGATGGCAGGACTTAGAGGAGCTGATAGTGCTGCCAGTTCAGGGGCACTAGAAGCAGAAGGAATGGCTGGAGATGATCTGCATGGGGCTGGGAACGTAGGAGGCAGGTCAGCCTGTGAGCAGCAAAAGGTGGTGGGGAGGGAGGTTTGTAGCTGATGGGCACAAAGCCCTGAATGCCAGGCAGAGGATCTGTAGGAGGCTACTTCAGAGTCATCAGTAGGACAAGGATAGCATGGTCAGGAGACTGCTGTTTTCTGAGGATTATTCATAGTCCTTCTGAGGATTATTCATAGTTCTGGGATTTCAGGGCAGAAGATGGGGCTAGGAGTGGGATGAGGGGACTGGAGGTAGAGCAGGAGGGGGAAACTTCCATCTTAGCAGGCTGGCTCTGGGCAGCAGAAAGGAATGACCATTTCTGTACCAGGGATGAGGGGCCCATACTGGTGAGCAGGGAGCCCTGGAGTTAGCCCTAGGGCTCTGGCCTGATCTGAGGCCAGGCTTGACTCTTTTCTGCTCCTGGGGGCCTCAATCTCCCCACTGTTGGGGGGGGGTCTGTCCTCCTATCTTCTCAATAAGAAATGGAATACATTATAGTCAGGATTTCTTGAACAAAATTCAGGTATTATCTACTGTCTTACTGATAATTAAGGAGGCATTTCCATAGGCCTACATCTTTGGAGGGATATGTAGCCCCCCCTCCCCATTATAAAAGATTATCAGTTGAGCAGATTGCTGCTTTTTCTGTTTTGTAGTCCACGAATTTTGGTTTGGTCAGCCATGGTGGCTCATGCCTGTAATCCCAGCACTTTAGGAGGCCAAGGCAGGTGAATCACCTGAGGTCAGGGGTTCAAGACCAACCTGGCCAACATGGTGAAACCTCATCTCTACTAAAAATACAAAAATTAGCTGGGCGTGGTGGCACATGCCTGTAATCCCACCTACTAGGGAAGCCGAGGCAGGAGAATCGCTTGAACCTGGGTGGTGGAGGTTGCAGTGAGCTGAGATCGTGCTACTGCACTGCAGCCTGGACAACAGAGTGAGACTCTATCTCAAAAAAAAAAAAAAAGAAAAGAAAAAGAAAAGAAAAAAGAGAGAACTTTGATTTGTAGAGGCCAGTGATTTCTGTCTTCCCCTCCAACCCCCTGCCACCCATTTCCAAGGCTTGCCCTGAAACAAGGGCAGAGAAGCCTGGAACCTTCCATTTCTGTGACCCTAGTCTTCTACCGCCCTCTCAAGCCGCAGATTCTCTCTGCTGTAATCTTTATGTACAAATAAGGCAGCTTTGCCCTGTGCCCTGGTTTCTGCTCTGAATCATTCATACTTTGCTGCACTGACTTCTTTGGAACGGTAGGCAGACTTTTGGGAGATTGCCTGGGACCAGGGACAGGGGTTAGGCTAGAGCCCAGGTAGGGAGGAGACTCCTCCTTTGAGGCCCCTGCATCTTGGTTGTTTTCTCCTCTCCTCCTGCTTCCTCGTTCTCCTGGAGGTCATTAGTGCTGGGCCGCAGTCTCCCACTCCACCTTCCATTTTCTCAGGGGAGGTAGTACCTCTTTTAGGCACCATTTTAACCAACTACACCCAAATGTGGTCCTCACTGGCATGTGGCCACCTCTGAAATCTTAAACTCCAGTATCCCTCTCTGACCACAGTCCAACTTCTGCTTTATCTGCTCTGTGACCTCAAGGAGACCTCAGATCCTCAGACACCTCCATTTTCTCTGTCTCATGATTTACCTTTTCTGTGTTCTTTCTGAACCCCATGCCCTCAACTACTATGCCACTTTGCCCGTATGTCACCCCAGCTGCCAGGAAGGGTCTCCAGTCTCAGCCGACCCTCCATCACTTCTAGAAACCCCTCTCTTCGCTCCCATCAGTTCCCCTTTCTATTCCATGGGAGGAGTATTCCAAGCTGGACTACTCTGCCCAAGCCCTTTGCTCATGTAGAGGGTGGTTGTGGTGTGGTCGGGGGGAGGAGGAACCACCCCATGTTTCTACATTTCTCTCAAATCCCAGTAGAAGGAGATTCCTGGTGTGACGCACCCGATCTGTGCTATGGATGCCCACCCAGCCTTTCTCCCAAGGTACCATCGTCCATCAGTCTCTCTGCTATTTCCCTTAATAACTCCCTCCAACCTTATAAATATGCTCAAGTCTTCTATTCTGGGAAAAGCTTTTCTAACTCTGTGTCCTCCTCTCACTGCTGCCATTTTAAACCTATGACGTTGTCTTACTACAAAAGATGGATATATGACCACTGTAGAAATTTTAGAAAATAAAGAAAACGGCCGGGTGCGGTGGTTCATGCCTGTAATCCCAGCACTTTGGGAGGCTTAGGTGGGTGGATCTTGAGGTCAGGAGTTCGAGACCAGCCTGACTAACATGGCGAAACCCAGCCTCCACTAAAAATACAAAAACTAGCTGGGCATGGTGGTGCGCACCCATAGTCCCAGATACTCAGGAGGCTGAGGCAGGAGAATCGCTTGAACCCGGGAGGCAGAGGTTGTAGTGAGCTGAGATCATGCCACTCCACTCCAGCCTGGGTGACAGAGCGAGACTCTGTCTTAAAAAGTATACATATAATCCAGGCTACAGTGGAAATAAAAAGAAAAAAGAAAAGAAAGAAAACCAGTAACTTATCCCACTATCAAGAGACAACTACTTATTTATTTATTTATTTTTATTTATTTTTTTTTTAGATGGAATCTTGCTTTTGTCGCTCAGGCTGAAGTACAGTGGCATGATCTTGGCTCACTGCAACCTCCACCTCCTGGGTTCAAGCAATTCTCCCTTCTCAGCCTCCCAAGTAGCTGGGATTACAGGTGTGCACCACCATGCCTGGCTAATTTTTTTGTATTTTTAGTAGAGAAGGCATTTCACTGTGTTGGCCAGGCTGGTCTCGAACCCATGACCTCAAGTGATTCAACCACCTCGGCCTCCCAAAGTGTTGGGATTACAGATGTGAACCACCTTGCCCAGCCAAGAGGCAGCTACTATTAATCCTTTGGTGTGTAATGTTTCAGTGTTGTCTCAGATATTCTGTGTATATGTATTAAAATTTCAGCAGGGGCCGGGTGAGGTGGCTCACCCCTGTAATCCCAGCACTTTGGGAGGCTGAGGTAGGTGGATTACCTGAGGTTGGGAGTTCGAGACCAGCCTGATCAACATGGAGACCAGCCTGACCATTTCTACTAAAAATACAAAATTAGCTGGGCATGGTGGCGCATGCCTGTAATCCCAGTTAACTAGGGAGGCTGAGGCAGGAGAATCACTTAAACTTGGGAGGCAGAGGTTGCAGTGAGCTGAGATTGCACCATTGCACTCCAGCCTGGGCAACAAGAGTGAAACTCCGTCTCAAAAAAAAAAAAAAAAAAAAAAAAAAATTCAGCCAAGCTTTTTGAAAGACCCATCTGCTAGACCTGTCTCTTCTTCCTGATTATTTTCCTAATTTCTTGGCAGCTTGGCTTCTCCCCTCCCACTTCCCTGAAGCCACAGAGCTCACAGCTGATTCAATTTTGCTAGTGTAATAAAACACTTCCTGGCTGGGCACAGTGGCTCATGCCTGTAATAATCCGAACACTTTGGGAGGCCAAGGCGGGCGGATCACAAGGTCAGAAGATCGAGACCATGCTGGCCCACATGGTGAAACCTTGTCTCTCCTAAAATACAAAAACATAGCCGGGTGTGCGCTCCTGTAGTCCCAGCTACTCAGAAGGCTGAGGCAGGGGAATTGCTTGAACCCCGGGGGGCAGATGTTGCAGTGAGCTGAGATCTCGCCACTGTGCTCCAGCCTGGTGACAGAGTGAGACTCCATCTCGAAGCAATAAAAAAATAAATAAATAAAATGAAACACTTCCCGATTGCCATGTCAACTTGTCATCTGACTGCTTCCTGACCATGGACGTCGTTGACCCAGTTGACCAGTCATCAAAAAGATCTAGATAGATCTGTATTCATTGACTTGAAAAACTTGCATGAGGTATTGTTGAGTGGAAAAATACAGGTTATAAAACAGGATGTGTGGAATGATCTCATTTTTGTCACATGTGCTTCTATGTACATTAAAAATGAAAAGCCTACAAAATCCCCCAGACCTAAAGATTAGACTGTTAAAGGGGTGGAATCTGAGACGGTGGGTTTTGGGAGGACTTTTCTACTTTATGCACTTAGATTTTTAAAAATGCCGGGCATGGTGGCTCACGCCTGTAATCCCAGCACTTTGGGAGGCCGAGGTGGGCGGATCATGAGGTTAAGAGATCGAGACCATCTGGCCAACATGGTGAAACCCCGTCTCTACTAAAAATACAAAAATTAGCTGGGCGTAGAGGCGTGTGCCTGTAGTCTCAGCTACTTGGGAGGCTGAGGCAGGAGAATTGCCTGAACCCGGGAGGAGGAGGTTGCAGTGAGCCGAGATCATGTCACTGCACTCCAGCTTGGCACCTGGCAACAGAGAGAGAGACTCTGTCTAAAAAAAAAAAAAAGCATATATTTTTACACATAGCTATAAAGCAACATATTAATTAACTTATTAATTTAGAGATGAGGTCTCACTATGTTGCCCAGGCTGTAGTGCAATGACTATTCACAGGTGCAATCATAGCTCACTGTAGCATCCAACTCCTGGGCTCACACAGACCTCCCGCCTCAGCCTCCTGAGTAGCTGGGACTACAGGCACATGACGCCGTGCCAGGCATATTTTAAAAACCTTTAAGGCCATTTTTTTTCTTTTTTTTTTAAATAGAGACGGGGTTTCACCATGTTGGCCAGGATGGTCTCGATCTCTTGACCTTGTGATTCACCTGCCTTGGCCTCCCAAAGTGATGGGATTACAGGCATGAGCCTCCGTGCCTGGCCAAGGCCATTTTTTTAAGGAGAAAAAGAATAGAATCCTTCCGTGGCTCCCGTGACTCTGAGGACAAAGTCCAAATCCTGCTCATGGCCTTCAAGGCCAATATGACCTAGCCCCGTTTACCTTTCAACCCTGTTTTTGCTCCCTCCACTTTGAGAGTCATCTTTGCTCTGCCTCTTTCCGTTCCTTAAGTATGCCACGCTATTGCTCTTCTGGCCTTCACACCTGCTTTCCTGATTCTCTTTCCCTGGCCAACTCCCTATTCCTTGTTAAGGATTCAGCTCCAGTATCTGTGAAGCCATCCTTGACTCCTGTAAGACAGACCAGCGAGGTGTTCTGTGTTCCCACAGCTTTCTGAGTCTGCTCTCCCAGAGTGCTTAGGCTGTGTCACAATTGCTCCTTGATTTAGCTGGGTCCTCTGCACTTACCTCCTCCCTCTCATCTTGATCTTGTCTCCTCTATCCCAGAGAAAATTGGGCTGGGTGCGGTGGCTCATATCTGTAATCCCAGCACTTTGGGAGGCTGAGGCGGGTGGATCTCTGAAGTCCAGGAGTTCAAGACTAACCTAGGCAACATGGTGAAACATCATCTCTACCAAAAACAAAACAAAAAATTAGCTGTGCATGGTGGCATGCACCTGTAGTCTCAGCTACTTGGGAGGCTTAGGTGGAAGGTTGGATTGAACGTAGGAGGTTGAGGCTGCAGTGAACTGTGATCGCACCCCTGCACTCCAGCCTGGGCAATAAAGCCAGACCCTGTCTCAAATAAAAAATAAAACAAAATTCAATGCCTGTGAAAATAAAGAAAATTAAAAAAAATCAACACCTGTGAAAATAAAAAGAATAAAACAAAATTGAAGCAGATGCTGGGTGCCGTGGCTCACACCTGTAATCCCAGTACTTTGGGAAGTCGAGGTAGATGGATCACGAGGTCAGGAGATCGAGAGCATCCTGGCTAACACAGTGAAACCCCATCTCTACTAAAAATACAAAAATTAGCTGGGAATGGTGGCATGCACCTGTAGTCCCAGCTACTCAGGAGGCTGAGGTAGGAGAACCGCTTGAACCTGAGAGGCGGAGGTTGCAGTGAGCTGAGATCATGCCACTGCACTCCAGCCTGGGTGACAGAGCAAGACTCTGTCTCCAAAAACAAAAAAAGAGAGAGAAAAAAAAAGAAAATTGAAGAAGACATCCGGGACTCTTTCACTGCCCACCGAAGGCCTCAAACCTGCCTGCATTTGCTTGCATCCTGCTCGGCTTCCCACCTGTGAGGATCAAGCCTTGTCCACCTCCTTGCACTGGAGCCCCTGTGTCTTCCTCTTTAGAGGCGTTCTCTATCAGGTAACCTCTGTCTCTCTACTGTATTTGCAACCCTTCTATGTATCCTACACATCTCTGGCTTATTTCCATCTTAAATGACCCCCAGCTGCAGCCCTCCCTGGGTCCTCTCCTACCCCCCTATCCTACCCAGGTAGTACTCGATCTCTGTTCTCAACCAGGCTTCTCCAGAGACCTGTCTGCACTTGCGCTCAGTTTATCTGCTGTTCACCTTGCTCTAAATTGGCTGCTGCTGTCACCACCAAAACGATTCTTGCTGGATTCACAGCTGACTGGATGTTGCTAGTGTCATGAACACATTAGTCCCGGTAGTCCCATCCTTTCATATGGGAGCCCTCAGTGCCATTGTCACATTTGTCCAGTCTCTGCCCCTGACTGTGGAGACTCCACAATCTCAGGGCTTTCCTCTTGCCTCATCAGCTGCTCCTTCTCATTCCCAACTATCCTATTCTGCTTTTTTTCTGCTTGACTTTCTAGATGTTTCTTTCTTTTTTTTTTTAATTAAAGATGGGGTTTCACCATGATGGCCAGGCTGGTCTTGAACTGACCTCAGGTGATCCACCCGCCTCAGCCTCCCAAAGTGCTAGGATTACAGGCGTGAGCCACCGTGCCTGGCTGATGTTTCATTTTTTGAACAGATAATGCATTTACATGATTTACAGTTCACAAAGATGTTCCAAATGTCTTCATTTCTAAGATGAACATTTTGAAATTTCTGAAAATAATTTCATCCCTGTGTTTTAAAATTTCTGGCATCTCACAGTTAACAAATTGGCAATTTTTTGGCTTTTGTTTTTTTTTTGGAGATGGAGTCTGGCTCAGTCACTCAGGCTAGAGTGCAGTGGCACAATCGCGGCTCACTGTAACCTCTGCCTCCTGGACTCAAGTGATTCTCCTGCCTCAGCCTCCTGTGTAGCTGGGATTACAGGTGCATACCATCACACCCAGCTAATTTTTATATTTTTAGTAGAGATGGAATTTCACCGCCGGGCACTGTGGCTCACACCTGTAATCTCAGCACTTTGGGAGGCTGAGGCAGGCAGATCACAAGGTCAAGAGATCAAGACTATCCTGGCTAATATGGTGAAACCCTGTTTCTACTAAAAATACAAAAAATTAGCCGAGCGTGATGGCACGCGCCTGTAATCCCAGCTTCTCGGGAGGCTGAGACAGAAGAATCGCTTGAACCCAGGAGGCAGAGGTTGCAGTGAGCAGAGATCATGCCATTGCAGTCCAGCTTGGGGAACAAAAGCAAAACTTCGTTTCAAAAAAAAGAGTTTCGCCGGGCGCGGTGGCTCAAGCCTGTAATCCCAGCACTTTGGGAGGCCGAGGCGGGTGGATCACGAGGTCAAGAGATCGAGACCATCCTGGTCAACATGGTGAAACCCCGTCTCTACTAAAAATACAAAAAATTAGCTGGGCATGGTGGCGTGTGCCTGTAATCCCAGCTACTCAGGAGGCTGAGACAGGAGAATTGCCTGAACCCAGGAGGCGGAGGTTGCAGTGAGCCGAGATCGCACCATTGCACTCCAGCCTGGGTAACAAGAGTGAAACTCCACCACAAAAAAAAAAAAAAAAGAAAAGAAAAAAAAAAGAGTTTCACTGTGTTGGCCAGGCTGGCCTCTTACTCCTGACCTCAAGTGATCCGCTCACCTCAGCCTCTCAAAGTGCTGGGATTATAGGCATGAGCCATGGTGCCTGGCCTGCAAATTTTTCTTACTTTTGGTCAATAAAATAATGGTCTATCTTAAAATTGATGATGTCATCAGTTACATGGAAATGGTATACAGATATATAGTAAAAATTCTGCTTCCCATCTAGTCCATTCAGTTTCTTTGCTCGCCAGGGAGCCACAATTACCATATTTTTTTCTTGATAGCCTTCCAGATTTTCTTTGTGTGTATATTGTCAAATACAGATATGTATAATTCCCCCCAACTTTTTATTTTGAAAAATTTCAAAGCTACAAAAAAGTTTAAATAATAGGGCAATGGGCTGGGCACAGTGACCTCATGCCTATAATCTTAGCACTTTGGGAAGCCAGGGCAGGCAGATCGTGTGAGCCCAGGAGTTTGAGACCAGCTTGGGCAATATAGCAAGACCCTTGTCTCTACAAAAATTTAAAAAATTAGCTGGGTATGGTACACACCTGTAGTCCCAGCTACTTAGAAGGCTGAGGTGGGAGGATTGCTTGAGCCCAGGAGTTCGAGGCTGCAGTGAGCTATGATTGTGCCACTGCATTCCAGCCTGAGTGACAGAGACCTATCCTTTTTTTTTTTTTTTTTTTTTTTTTTTGATATGGAGTCTCGCTCTGTCGCCAGGCTGGAGTGCAGTGGCACTATCTTGGCTCACTGCAATCTCTGCCTCTCAGGTTCAAGTGATTCTTCTGCCTCAGCCTCCCAAGTAGCTGGGACTACAGGCGTGAGCCACCACACCCAGCTAATTTTTGTATTTTTAGTAGAGAAGGGGTTTCACCATTTTGGCCAGGATAGTCTTGATCTCTTGACCTTGAGATCTGCCCGCCTCAGCCTCCCAAAGTGCTGGGATTACAGGTATGTGCTAAAAAAAAAAAAAAGAATAATGCAGTGAACAACTTTATACCTTTCTGCCATCAATTGTTATATTTTGGAGCATTTGCTTTATCTTTTATTTTTACTTTTTTTTTTTTGAGACGGAGTTTCTCTCTTGTGTCCAGGCTGGAATGCAATGGGACGATCTCGGCTCACCGCAACCTCCACCTCCCGGGTTCAAGCAATTCTTCTACCTCAGCCTCCTGAGTAGCTGGAATTATAGGCATTGGCCACCATGCCCAGCTAATTTTTGTATTTTTAGTAGAGATGGGTTTCTCCACGTTGGTCAGGCTAGCCTCGAACTCCCCTGACCTCAGGCGATCCGCCCACCTCAGCCTCCCAAAGTGCCAGGGTTACAGGTGTGAACCACTGCGCCCAGCCTATTTTTGCTTTTTTAAAGACAGGGTTTTCCTCTGTTGTTCACTGAAGCCTCAAACACCTGGGCACAAGTGATCGTCTTGCCTTAGCTCCTCATGTAGCTGAAACTGCAGGCACACACCACCATGCCTGTTTCTGCTTTATGTATGTGTATAAAACTTTTTTTCAGAACCATTCAGAAGGAAGTTACATACCAGAAACTGCTTCTATTTTTTTTTTTTTTTTTTTTCGGGGGGGACGGAGTTTTGCTCTTGTTACCCAGGCTGGAGTGCAATGGCGTGATCTCGGCTCACCACAACCTCTGCCTCCTGGGTTCAGGCAATTCTCCTGCCTCAGCCTCCCAAGTAGCTGGGATTACAGGCACGCGCCACCATGCCCAGCTAATTTTTTGTATTTTTAGTAGAGACGGGGTTTCACCATGTTGACCAGGATGGTCTCGATCTCTTGACCTCGTGATCCACCCACCTCGGCCTCCCAAAGTGCTGGGATTACAGGCTTGAGCCACCGCGCCCGGCCCTATTTTTTTTTTTTTTTGAGATAGAGTCTCTGTCACCCAGGCTGGAGTGCAAGGGTGCCATCTCGGCTCACTGCAACCTCCCCTTCCTGGGTTCAAGTGATTCTCCCACCTCAGTGCTTCTCCCCAAGTAGCTAGCATTACAGGCACTCGGCATCATGTCTGGCTAATTTTTGTATTTTTGTAGAGATGGAGTTTCACCATATTGGCCAAACTGGTCTTGAACTCCTGACCTCAGGTGATCCGCCTACCTTGGCCTCCCAAAGTGCTGAGATTACTGGTGTGAGCCACCGCACCTGGCCCAGACACTGCTTCTAAAGACCAGCCTGTATCTTCTAAGAACAAAGATGGTCTCTAGGCTGGCATGGTGGTTCACAGCTGTAATCCCAGCACTTTTAAGAGGCCAAGGCAGGTGAATCTCTTGAGCCCAGAACTTCAAGCTCAGCCTGGGCAACCATCTCTCTGAAAAAAATACAAAAATTAGCCAGGCATGATGGCATGTGCCTGTAGTCCCAGCTACTCAGGAGACAGAGACTGAGATGGGAGGATCTCTTGAGGCAGGAGATCGAGGCTGTAGTGAACCATGATTGTGCTGCTGCACTCTAGCCTGGGCGCAACAGTGAGACCCTGTTTCAAAAAAGAAGGAAGGGAGGGAGAGAGGGAAGGAAGGAAGAAGGGAAGGAAGGAGGGAGGGAGGGAGGGAAGGAGGGAAGGAAGGAAGGAAGGAAGGAAGGAAGGAAGGAAGGAAGGAAATACACACACACACACATACATACACACAATATCCAAGAAATTTAACAGTGAACAGTAGTATCTACTATGCAGTCTATATTCAAGTTTCTCTAGTCGTCCTAAAAATGTCCTTTATAGCTGTGATTTTAAAATCCAGGATCCATGAAAGGATTCCCCATTGCATTTGGCTGCATGTCTCTTTTATCTCCATTAATTTAGATAAATTCCCTCTGCATATTTCTGTCTTTCATGACATTAGCAGTTGTCTTGTAGAATTTCCCACAATCTGAATTTGTTGGATTGTTTTTTCACAATTATTTTCAGATTAAACATTACTTTGGCAACTGTATTCATTCATGACCTTGAGACTTTCTGTGCACAGCATAGCAGGAGGCACATGATGTTCTTTCTTTCCTTTTCTTTTCATTTTTTTTTTTTTTAGACAGAGTCTCCCTCGGTCGCCCAGGCTGCAGTGCAGTGGCACGATCTTGGCTTACTGTAGCCTCTGCCTGCAGGGTTCTAGTGATTCTCCTGCCTTAGGTTCCTGTGTAGCTGGGACTACAAGCATGTGCTACCATGCCTGGCTATTTTTTGTATTTTTTGGTAGACAGGATTTCACCATGTTGGCCAGGATCGTCTCGAACTCTCTTGAGCTCAAGTGATCCACCTGCCTCAGCCTCCCTCTCTGTTTTTTTTGAGACGGAGTTTCACTCTTGTTGCCCAGGCGGGAGTGCAATGGCTAGATCTCACTGCAACCTCCGCCTCCTGGGTTCAAGCAGCTCTCCTGCCTCAGCGTCCCGAGTAGCTGGGATTACAGGCATGCTCCAACTTGCCCGGCTAATTTTGTGTTTTTTGGTAGAGATGGGGTTTCTTCATGTTGGTCTGGCTGGTCTCAAACTCCTGACTTCAGGTGATCTGCCTGCCTTGGCCTCCCAAAGTGCTGGGATGACAGGTGTAAGCCACAGTGTCCCTCCTCTCCCTCTCTTTTTAAAAATAAAATAATAATGTCACTTTGGACTCATGGATTTTTTTTTTTTAAATAATCCATGTGGGCCAGGCGTGGCAGTTTATGCCTGTAATCCCAGCAATTTGGGAGGCTGGGGTGGGTGGATTGCTTGAGGCCACGAGTTCAAGACCAGCCTGGCCAACGTGGTGAAACCCTGTCTCTACTAAAAATACAGAAATTAGCCAGGTGTGGTGGTGGGGGGCCTGTAGTCCCAACTTACTCAGCAGGCTGAGGCAGGAGAATCTCTTGAACTCAGGAGGCAGAGGTTGCAGTGAGCCGAGATCATCCCGCTGTACTCCAGCCTGGGTGACAGAGCGAGACAATGTCTCAAAAAAAAAGAAAAAGAAAAATCCGTGTGGTTATTACTTTTGATACTCAAATTGTCCCCAATTTGGTTGGTGGTAGCCCCTTCAGACTGGCTCCTGTGTCCTTTTGACTTGCCTCCATTCGTTGTTGAGTACTTTCTTCTTTCTGATACCACAGAATGTTCCAGGCTACCCTTGTATTTCTTTTCCCTGACTTGGGACCAGCCATATATATTTTTAAAATTCTGTATTCATACTGATATGTCCGCTTTGAATCCAACGCCGGAAGGCTCCTTCTTAGCTTTCCATGATCT
>NW_022437188.1:246506-247422 GCF_009761245.1 Sapajus apella
TCGTGATCCACCCGCCTCGGCCTCCCACAGTGCTGGGATTACAGGCGTGAGCCACCGCGCCCGGCTTCTTTTTCTTTTTTTTGAGACACAGTCTTGCTCTGTTGCTCAGGCTGGAGTGCGGTGGCGCAATCACACCTCACTGCAGCCTTGACTTCCTGAGCTCAAGTGATCCTCCCACCTCAGCCTCCTGAAAAGCTAGGACTGCAGCCACACATCACCATGTCCCGCTAATGTTTGTATTTTTTGTAGAGATGGGGTCTTGCTGTGTTACTCAGGCTGGTCTCAAACTCCTGGTCTCAAGCGATGCACCTGACTTGGCCTCCCAAAGCGCTGGGATTCCAGGCATAAGCCACTGCACCCGGCCTGTTTGCAGTTATTTTTGCCCTTGAGGTTTATCTTTCTAAGAGAACACAGGGTTACCGTGATCAAAAGTTACTTGGGCTAATTTTTTTTTTCTGTGAGATTGTTATCAATTTAAAGTATAGTTAGCTTGATTTGTTTCAGTTTTAGAGTTTGCTTTTCTTTTTGGTTTCAGTTTTTGAAATATGGAAGTAATTTTAAGTTTTTGAAATATGGAAGTCATTTTATATATAAAAGTGTATTTAAAAGCTTATTAAAAAGTATATAAAAATACAGAAGTCTTTCTACTCATCATAGCCCTTCCATTATATAGGTGACTATTTCATTACTTTCTGGTTTATTCTTTGTTTCTTTTGCAAAAGCAAGCAAATTCATTTGTGCATCCTTACTCCCCTTTTCTTACATAAGGGATAGCGTATGATTTACACTTTTTGTACTTTGCTTTTTTTTTTTTTAACTTCATATATCCTGGAAAGCATTCCACAGCAGTTTATTCAGCTCATTTTTATTCTTTTTTTTTTTTTTTTTTTTAAACACGGGGTTCCTTTTTGACCCC